>NW_006400038.1:1255237-1259104 GCF_000299155.1 Elephantulus edwardii
GGCGGGGAGAAGGGTGCAACAATGAATGAATGGAATTCCAAAATCTCTGTAGATGTTCATTGAAATGAAAAATAAATAAATTAAAATATTTTAAGAAAAACCTGGAAATTAAGAACAAGAGGATAAAGGAGGAAAAAAAAACCCATACATTGGAAACTGGACAACACCTTGCTTGAACATAAGTGCGTACTAGAAGAAATAAAAAAATTAAATTAAAAATGCCTTGAAACAAATGACAATGAAACCACAACTTACCAAAACCTTGGGGAAATAGCAAAAGCAGTAATCGTAGGTCAATTTATAGCAGTAAGCAAAGACATCAAAAGGCAGGAAAAAAATGACCATTGATTCTGTAACCCAACATCTCCAACATATTGGGGGGGGGCAACTAGTAAGAAAACCCGTCACTCACTAAAAATACCTGATATTATAAAAATTAGGACAAAAATAAATTAAATGGAAAACAGAAAAATAATTGAAACCATCAAGAAAACTAGGAGTTGGTTCTTTGAAAAGGTCAATAAAATCAACAAACCACTAGCAAAACTAAGAAGGTAAAAGAAGGAAAAGACACAAATAATCCATATAAAAGATGAAATGGACAGTGTCATAACAAAACCAACTAAAATAAAAAGGCTAAGAATGAAATATTATGAAAAGCTATACTCAAACAAATATGAAAACCTAGAGGAAAAGGATAAATACTTAGAAATTCACAGTCTAACTAAACTGACACAAACTGAAATTTTGCTTCATTCTATGAAGCAAACATATCCTTGATACCAAAGCCAGGTGAAGACATCACCAAAATAGAAAACTATAGTCCAATACCTCTCATCAACATAAATACAAAAATCCTGAATAAAATCTTGGCCAATAGACTCCAAAGATGCATAAAAAAATATTTCATCATGACCAAGTAGGATTCATAACAGTTATGCAAGGATGGTTCAACTAAGAAAAATAATCAGTGTAATTCATCACATTAACAAAGCAAAATCAAGGACCATATAACCCTACCAATCGATGCAGAAAAGGCTTTTGACAAAATTCAACACCCTTTCCTTATTAAAACACTGAACAAAATAGAATTAGAGGGGCATTTCCTCAACATAATAAAAAGTATATACACAAACCTGAGAGCCAACATTGTTCTCAAGGGAAAGAAGTTAAAGGCATCCCCTTTGAGAATAGGAACTAGGCAAGGATGCCCACTATCAGAACTCTTAGACATAGAAATAAGTCAAGAGAAGGAAATAAGAGGTATCCAAATTGGCAAAGAGGAGGTAAAATTATCTCTCTAGGCAGATGATATGATAGTATACCTAGAAAACCCTAAAGACTCAGCAAGAAAACTATTGGACATAGTTGACCAATTCAGCAAAGTGGCAGGATACAAGATCAACATACAAAAATCAAGTGGATTTCTCTACAGTGACAAAGAGAATACAGAGCTGGAATTAAGGAAAACAATACCCTTCACAATAGTGAATCACAAGATTAAATACTTGGGAGTAAATCTAACCAGAAAAACAAAGGATCTCTTCAAAGAAAATTTCAAAACATTATTACAAGAAACAAAAAGGGACCTGAAGAAATGGAAGAATACACCTTGCTCATGCATAGGAAAACTCAATATTGTGAAAATGGCAATACTACCAAGTGAATCGACGGCACATAACAATAACAACAACCAAAGGCAATTTACAGGTTCAATGCAATCCCAATACCAATTCCATTCTTCAACGAGATGGAAAAGGCAATCTCCAATTTCATTTGAAATGGAAAGAGGCCCAAGTAAGCAAAATGCTCCTTAAAAAGGTAGGAGGCACCTCACTCCCTGATTTCAAATCCTACTACACTGCTGGGGTGTTTAAGACCGCATGGTAATGGTACAATGACAGACACATAGATCAATGGATTAGAATGGAGAACCCATCTACCTATGGTCACCTGATTTTTGACAAAGAGATTAAATCAGTTAAGTGGGGAAAGAGCAGCCATTTTAACAAATGGTGTTGGCAAAATTGGAAAACTATCTACAGAAAACTAAAGCAATATCCACACCTTACACCATACACAAAAACCAACTCAAAGTGGATCAAGGGCCTAGGACTAAAATCAAGAACTATAAACTTCTTTAGAGAAAAGCTTGGAAGAACCTTGAAGCACTAATCTACAACATTAACAGTCTTCCAAGCATCCTGAAAACCCTACAACCAAGAGAGGATAAAAGATATGAATGGGACCTTCTAAGAATCAAAATCATATGCACATCCAAAAACTTCAACAGGGCAACGTGTCTGAAAAGGGACTTATATCTAGAATTTATAGAATACTCGAACACCACAACAGGATAAACAATACAATTGAAAAATGGGCACCAACAAAGACAATCAGATGGCAACCAAACACATGAAGACTTAATAAAAATCCGTAGCTCTAAGAAAGATGCAAATCAAAACAACTATGAAATATCATCTCACCCCAGTAAGAAAAGCAAAATTAAACAAAGCAACAAACAACAAATGCTGATGAGATTGTGGAAAAACTGGAACACTTATTCACTGTTGGTGTGAGTATAAAATGGTGCAGCTACTATGGAAGGTAACATGGCACTTTCTCAAAAAGTTGGAAATAGAAATAGCATTTGACCAGGCAATTCCACTACTGGGAATATACCCTAAAGAAACCAGAACTGCTACCCAAGAGGACATATACACACCCATGTTTATTGCTGCTTTGTTTACACTAGCAAAGAGTTGGAAACAAGCCAAGCACCTATCAACAAACGAATGGCTAGAGAAGCTGTGGTATATCAACACAACAGAATACTATGCTGCATTGAAAACACGGAACTCATGAAATATTATACAAAATGGGTGATTCTGGAGGACATTATGCTGAGGGAAATACCTGAGTCACAAAAGGACAAATACTGCATAGTGCCACTGTTGTAAAATGGGACTGACATCAGTGTTGGGGGAACCGAAGAAAAGAGTGGATAAATAACATGTACTGCATTGAAAAAAAATGAGGGAGTGAACTGTTTAAAAGGAATATATGATTAGGTATTATTTTCATGACAAGAGTCCAGAATAACAGCTGCATAGTAAAGTGTACTGAGGGATTGTATAATAATGAAAGAAAATTTTTTTCCCTTTCAAAGAGAAAGGGGAACTAGGCGTTAGGGGTCGGCAGAGAGGAAAATGTGCAACAATGTCTGAATGGAAATCCAAAATCTCTGTAAAGTTTCATTAAAATGTCAATAAAAAAAAAAAAAAGAAAACAACCAACACCAAACCCACCCCAAACCAGAACCACCATCCAAATAAATGTAAGAAGGGGAAAAAAAGTTCCATGTTTTCCTGGTATTCAGACCATCCCTGGCCAGGGCTTCTGGCCTCTTCCAGTGCCTGCTTGGGCTGGTGCTAGAAAGAGGGAAACACAGGGCTCCTCTTTCTTCACCATTTTTCTTGCACTTCATAGCTGCACAGGGGTGATCATAGTATACTCATCCCTCAGAATTCCAGGTTGAGTTTTTTTGTAGGATCTCAGAACCCATTCTTATACTTCCAGGTGATGCCAAAGATAAAAACGAAGAGAAAGTTGATTTCTGATTCCATATAATATATGTTTAGAGTTTGAGTATTATATTTAAATAATTGGTTCTGTATGTCAGTGTGTATTTAAAGACATTGTGCAAATGATGACTTGTTTTTATTGTTTAGCTTTTTCCACTCCAAAATGAACCTAGTTACCTTTATTCATAAACAATAGTTTTGAGAAAGCTCCAGTGTGAAAAACAATGTATATGAACTTTGTAAGTAAACCAGTATATAATATAAATTTGCTTTTATTAAAAAA
>NW_006400038.1:1267719-1275342 GCF_000299155.1 Elephantulus edwardii
AAAGAAAGTAAATTTTTAAATTGTTTTGATTTAATTTGTAAATTAGAACTAGATTTTGTTTGTGATTTGAGTGAAAATCTAGGTTTGCCATTTAATAGTTTATAGACTTTTTTTAACATAGATTAAAATAACTACACTATGATAAAGTTCTCCACATTTCCTCCCTGTGGTTCCTTTTGCCATTAAACCTTTTATCTGTCCTTCCTGCCCTCCAAGCTTTATCTCTGGGCAAATGTTGTCCTTTTGATCTTCTGTGGTTTGGCTATTCTAGAATGTATTCCTCCCTGGTGTTAACTCATTTTTATAGGACTGTTAGACTGAAAGTTGGACCACAGGAGTCATTTCAGTTCCAAGTTTGAGGAATGACTAAGTGGTCTCACCATTTTCTGTCATACCAGTCAGTCTTGTCTTCCTTATGGTTTTGAGTTTGGTTCCTCATTTTTCTCTCACTCTGTCAGGGACATTCTATTGTGGTCCCTTTCAGACAGGTTGGCAGTGATATTTGGACACCATATAGTTCTGATGTCGGACCTGGAGACTGATATTCATTTAGTCAGTCAATCCCTTGAACTATTGGTCTCTGATTTCCCCCCCCCTCCTCCTGTCCATACACAGGGAGGGACTAATAATTGCGAGTTAATGACACCCCAAGGATGCTGTGCCACAGTTTGATACCTTATGTAGCTATTGCTATTGCGTTATTAGGGATTAGATTAAGGAAGCATTGATTGTAATAATAAGAGCAACAGCTTTTTGATAATATGCTATGTATAGTCTGTGCAGCAGGTTAATACTTTTCTATGTTATCAAGTTTAATAGTAAATAAGCAATATGTTTCCTGTACTTTATAGATAGGGAAAAAATAGATCTAGAGAAATTAATTTATTAAAGGATTTGAACCCAGATTTGTCTTAAATATGTTAATCTAAGACTCTAATGAGCTTCCTACACTATTGCTTTTAGACTCTTCCTTTTTACAGGACAGTACCGAGGGTTGCATATTTGTTTCTTGTATTTCCTCTTATATTCTCACTCTTTGTATGTGGTTTTTTCTACCATATAGCATATTCATTGAGATTTTAATTGTATTAGTTTTTTTTTATACTAACAAGGAATACTGAAGCATATGTTAAATTGCAAATATATAGCTTTGTGTTGTACTTCTGGAAGATCTTTATTTTTTTTTAATTTATGTTGTTTATTTTTCATTTCAATGAACATCTACAGAGATTTTGGGATTCCATTCATTCATTGTTGCACCCTTCTCCCAGCAAAGATCTTTATTTTTATCTCTGAAACTTTTCTACCATTAACAAATATTTTCAAGTTACAATTAGGAAGTAGGATTTAGATTCACAAAGATTGAATAAATATTATTTACAAAATAATATAAATTAACAAGTCATATTTTTCAACTGTTGGGAAATAGTTAGAGCAGGCTGATTTTGAACTTTCAAAGTAGGATGAAGGACCTATGTAATAGAGTACAAAACCATAAAGGCTCAAATTCATTAAAAAGAAATTTACAGACATGTCTATATAGCGAGCAACTGCCAGGCTGGATTGTGTGTGTATATGTTTAATATTTTAAAATAGAAAGAATGTATGACAAAGATTATGTGACCTCATAGATTCAAAATATTTACTAACTGTTCCTTTACAGGAAATTTGCCAACCCTGCTATATATCATAGAGAGGTTTGACTCTAAAATGAGGCTTAGAAGTTATCTGATCTTGGAGACAGCATATTTGTCACATAAAAATTGTCTATCTGTGTTTCATTGACTATGCAAAGGCATTTGACTGTGTAGATCATAACAAACTATGGCTGACTCTGAGAAGAATGGGAATCCCAGAACACTTGATCGTTCTACTGAGAAACTTATACTTGGACCAGGAGGCAGTCATTAGAACAGAACAAGGGAACACTGCATGGTTCAAAATTGGGAAGGGCGTACATCAGGGATGCATCCTATCTCGATACCTTTTCAATCTATATGCAGAACAGATTATCCGGGAGGCTGGGCTCTATGAGGAGAAATGTGGGGTCAAGATTGGTGGACGATTTATCAACAATCTGCGTTATGCAGATGATACAACCCTGCTTGCTGAAACTGAAGAGGACCTGAAGCGCCTGCTGCAGAGCATCAAGGACTGCAGCCTCCAATATAGATTGAGGCTCAATGTCAAGAAGACAAAGATTCTCACCACTGGACCAATTGGCAGCATCAGGATGGATGGTGAAGAGATTGAGATTGTACACAGCTTTAGCTTGCTTGGCTCCACAGTCAACAGTCTTGGCACCAGCAGCCAGGAAATTAAAAGGCGCATTGCCATGGGAAAGTCTGCTGTTAGGGACCTCTCCAAAGTACTGAAGAGCAATGGTGTCTCTCTGGAGACTAAGGTGCATCTGATACAGGCCATGGTCTTCGCAATCACTTGTTATGCATCAGAGAGTTAGACAATGACCAAGGAGGATAGAAGGAGAATTGATGCCTTTGAGCTGTGGTGCTGGAGAAAATACCATGGATTGCTAGGAAAACAAACATATTTGTCCTGGAAAGGGTTAAACCAGGTGGCTCCTTGGAGGCAAGGATTCTGAGGCTCCGTCTAACATACTTTGGACATGTTGTGAGGAGAGACAGGTTCTTGGAGAAGGACATCATGTTTGGGAGGGTGGAGGGACAGCACAGGAGAGGAAGGCCCTCTATGAGGTGGATTGATTCAGTGACTGGGATCATTTGGATGGGAGTGTCAGAGACAGTGCGATTGGCACAGGACAGAGCGGAGTTTAGGGCTCTTGTACACTGGGTCGCTATGAGTCGCAAGCGACTCAATGGCACATAACAAGCAGGAGCGGCATCCACTTCTGAAATGACTTGCCTCCAGAAACTCTATGTTCAAACAGTGCTCAGGCCTTTCCTTCATAGGGTCTCTATGAGTTGTCTACAATTCGACGACACCTAACAACAATAACAAGCAGCATGTGTCCTTGAAAACTATCTTTCAAGGAAGGGAAGGGGATGAAGAGTGTTAAGAGTGCGAATAGCTATCTGACCCAGGACCCTGCATTCAAGGCCAACTGGCTGCACCCTGGCTTGGACAACTTCAGCACTTCTCTGCAACTCAGTCTCCTCCTCAGCGGCTTTCTGCTCAGCACGATGCTGTCAGAAGAGAAGCAACAGAAGTTCAGTAGTGGAACTCTCATGGCTTATGTGGGGACATGGGGGTAATTCCCAGCCAATGCACCTCATGCACAGAAACAAATGGGCTTCAACAGCGCTTCTGACTAGAACAAACTAGGAAGGCCGTGTAAGCGATTTCCCCAAGCCAGCCATTGAAAACCCACAGGCCACTGCAACCTAAGGTGCACTAACCACAAGATGGAGCAGAACTGGGCACCATCCTCGCGCTCTGTCAGTGCTTTGAAGTACTACAAGTGTTTGGCTGTGCATAGGGTCATCTCAAGGTGCTGACTGGACAGCATTTCACAGCAGTAGTTAGACAAGGGCTCTGAGACCAGCACAATGCTGACCTGCAGGCCCTCATTCACTATCCTCCTCCCAAACCGCACCTGTCAAAGAGACCCTGAAGCGCTCTGGCTCATGTGCTGCCCCTATGGACCTTGTTTTCCCAGCCACTTCTCTTGGCTACTGCCCACTCCAGGCTCCTCTGCAGCTGTGGTCTTTCCTCACTACAGTAATGAGGCTCCTGGCTGCTCTCCACAAGCTAGTCCTTCCTCTCTGGAATTTCCTTGTCCTTCCGTTTGCACACACTCCAGTCTCTTTCAAGACTGATCACCCATGGCAGCCCCTTTGGGGGCCGTCTCAGGCAGCATCCTGGGAGGTAGATCTCTGAGTGATGACGCTGCCTTAGCACCAGTCAGCTTGCTCCAGGCGGAAGCAACACAGTTCATGAGCCTGAGGGTGCTTCCCTACTGCATTGTCCACCTGCCTTGGCTGGCTCACCTGAGAAGGCAGCCTCCCCCACGATGTCCCCCAGCCATGGCTGCCCCCCTGCTGCCTGGAAGGGAGCAAAGCCGGCCTAGCTCTGTGCACTCTCAAGAGTGACTCTGTGTGGGTGCATGGTGACGGAGGGCAGTGGTTACGGAGGAGCCAACCAGGAGCTCTAAGATTGCTGGTCACCATGGAGACGGGCCTCTGGGCCAGCCAGGCCAGGCTGGGCAGGGAATGAATAGATGTGGCCCATTTTCCAGCCTTTGTGTGCAGCCTCCCTGGGGCTTCCTGCTGTCAACCCCAGCTGTGGGGAAGCGGAATTTGCCTGATACTGCAGGGCCACCGCCTGGCAATGCCGAGCCAGCCGCTGCCCCAGGCCAAGATTCATGCCGCCTAACAAGCCCCACTTTGTTCCTGTGGGAAAGTTCAGCCCTCAGGAAAGCGCCCTCTCTCTAGCCAGCCCCTGGTCAGGGCCTCGGGCCTCTCGAGCGAACAAAAACTCCCTCCACTGGCAGCAGTGGCAGGTTCTGCTGCCCACCTCCCTGCTGCCCATAGCTGCACCATGATGGCCAGTCTACTCCTGGAGGCGGGACCCAGCTCCCTCCCCACCCCCTCACACTTAGCTTGGGACCGGAAGGCCAGTGGTTTGGCCAAATAGCTCTCTACTGCCTCCATTACTCCCCTCTTGCCCTGCCTTTTGCTAGACCTGTGAGGACTGCCAGAAAATCAGATGGGCCAGGGCTGGGGGAGGCTCCCTGAGGAGCCCATGAGGGTCTTGGGGTGATCCCTTCACTCCCCAGGCACCCAGAGTAAACCTAGTGCACTTGCAGACCTTCCACAAACCAAAAGGTGTTGAGGTGAAGTTCTGCCCCCCACCCCAATCCAGCTGAGTGGCCTTGACCACATTGTGTCACCTCTCAGCAGCTCTTCATTAACCATAAGACAAGGAGCAGCTGCCTCAGAGGACATCTCAGTGATCATTCATCTTGAAGTAATGAAGCATAACTATACTTAGTACTAGTCTTTTTCCTAAATGGTGCAAGTGGTTAATACACTAACAGAGAGGTTGGGGGTTTGAGGTCACTCAGAGGTACCTAGGCAGAAAGGCCTGGTGCTCTACTCCTGGAAAATAAGCCCTTGAGAGCCTTAGGGAACACAGTTACCCTGAACCCCATGTGTGCTGCCGTGCGAGGAGGAACTCCATGCAGCTGGTGAGGCCTTGACCCTGCTCCTTCAAAAGTACATCTCTTAGTTTGCCACACTGCAGGGTTCTTACCTCCAGAATTCATGACTGTGCATTGAACTATCCAGGGCATCTGGGGAAGCACAGAAGTCAGGCATTCCTAGGAATCACTGTTTCTTTTTAAGAAAAAGATCTACTATTTTTTATTCACATTGAATTTCAAACAATCATTCTCATATATTATATTTTAGAAAATCAATCACCACCATTGGACCTTGCCCATCATTACCCTGTCTTTTCACCCAGATCTTTCCCATTTGCTGCCCCCTCCACCCACCAAACTGTGCAGCTCTGTGGTTTTACCCCTACTTATCCTCACCCTTCTGCTCTCTCTCTCCGCCTTGAGTTAGTATACAGGAAACACAATGTAAATAAACTTTGTAAGCAAAGCAATTTTTAAAAAATGTAAAATATAATGTAAATGAAAGATGATAGAAAACAACACATATGAATGAAACATAATGTAAAGGAATTAATTATGACATGAAAACCAATAAAACATAATTTAAAAATAACCCCACAGTCAGAATAGCAAAATTTAACAGAACAGCAAAAACAAATGCTGGCGAGGTTGTGGAGAAAGTGGAACCCTTATTTCCCATTGATGGGAGTGTAAAATGGTGCAACCACTGTGGAAGGCGGTATGGCACTTTCTCAAAAAGTTGCAAATAGAGATAACATTTGACCTAGCAATTCCACTACTGGGAATATACTCCAAAGAGAGCATAACTGACATCCAGGCAGATATATGCACACCCATGTTTATTGCAGCTTTGTTCACAATAGCAAGGAGTTGGAAACAACCTAAGTGCCCATCAACAAACGAATGGATAGAGAAGCTGTGGTATATTCACACAATGGAATACTATGCTGCATTGTAAAACAAGGAACTCATGCAATATTATTCAAAATGGGTGACTCTGGAGAACATTATGCTGAGTGAAGTATCTCAGTCACAAAAGGACAAATACTGCATGGTGCCACTGTTGTAAAACAGGGCTGACCTTGGGTTTGGGGAGAGACTGAGAAAGATGGGTTCAGTAATGTACACTGCATTGAAACAGATGAGGGAAAAAACAGTTTGAAAGGGATATGTGATTAGGTATTTTTGTCATGACAGGAGTCGAGAGTGAAGGCTACATGGTAGAGTGGACCTGGGGAAGAGTTTGTAAAACAATGAAAGAATTTTTCTTTTTTTTTTTTTTTTTTAGAATTTTTCTTTTACTTTTCCAAGAGGGTAGTGTTCTGGGGGGGGGAGGGGAGGAGGATTGGGAGGGGAGAAATGTACAACAATGAATGAATGGAAATCCAAAGTCTCTGTACAATTTTACTGAAATTAATAATAAATTTAAATTAAAAAAATTTAAGTTAGAGTAAGGAAGGCAATGGATTTATAGCTACTCATGCTAATAACACTATATTATGGGATGGAGGAGGAATAGTGGAACTGTATCCACATTTACAATATTCTTACCAGAACCATTATGGAAAATAGGAACTGCATTGGAACATGTATCTCTGTATTGGAAATGATCATATTAATAATATTTCTAGCTTTAAACTTAAAAGATTATATTGTTCAAAATTATCTGTTATATATTTGTTTAAATTTTTCCCTCTTTTAACAACTGGGATCTAGAGGGAAGAGAAAAGACCAGAGAATGACCAAAATTATTGGGGCAGCTATTGCTGCCAGTTTAGGGCCTGTGTCAGGAAAAGGAAGTCCTTCTCATAAACAATGTCACCCAAAGGTAATAAAGAAGGTCAGAATTGCTTCCACTGTGGAAGGCTGGGCCACTTCAGTAGACAGTGTCACAGATGAGAGCCACAGATAGGCAAAGGAGTGGAGAGGAAGTTCCCACTCACTTGCTTTAAGTGTGGATCTGAAGGACACTTGGCCAAGGGCAGCCCACATCAGGTCCTCATGGCTGACAGGACTGGTAGGCCCCAGCTCCCAGCTGGAAACAAAGGAGGACACTTCCACTATTCAGATCCTCCCAGAAAAGCCCTGGGTAAGCATTAACATTACTGGTAAGTATATTAATTTTCTCCCGGACACAAAAGCCTACTATTTGGTCCTAAAAACCTTCTGAGGTCCCAACTCTTCTCACTATTTCTTAGTTGTTGGAATTGATGGAAAACTTCATAAGCAGTTCACCTCTGCCTTGCATGTGGACTTCCGAGCTGTAAAACGACCCAGTGATAGGTGGAATTTGCTCCAGGACTTAAGAACAATAATGACATAGTTGAGCCTCTACATTTTGTGGTTCCTAACCTTTATACTATAAAAGTGCTAGTCAATAAGCCTTTTATTTTAAGAACTACCTTCCCTCTGTAACTTGATTTGTGCCACTGTTAGAACCTATACTAGGAATATTATTGCTTTTAATTTTTGACTCATGTACTTTTAACTTGTTAGTTAAA
>NW_006400038.1:1275442-1305517 GCF_000299155.1 Elephantulus edwardii
ACAATTGATAACAGTGCATCTAAATTCCAAAATCAATCTCCACAATAGTCTACGTGTTTCCTATTGCCAAAGGGGCCCTTCAGAGTAGTGAGAGAGGGTCTTCACCCTGAAACCTACAGCGTCCCTTTTTAGCAGGAAGTAGCTAAGAGAATACGCTGTCCCCTTCTCCTTATGAATCAGGGTGAAATCTCTCTCAGAGGAGTGATAGGGAATGGCAAAGGACACACTGATAAAGGAGATTGATCAGAACCTGTTGTGATAATCACTGTGGCAATAGGACAATTAAAACAGACTTTCAAGGAACATTCAACCTGAATCCTTCTGATCATATGGAGATTTTTAAAAGTATTTCTTTTAGTTTATTGTGTTTAATTTGTTTTATTTGTTTGTGTATAAAGGATGCTCATCTAGATGATAACATAATTATGATAAAAATAAAAGGGGGAAATATGGGAAGCCAATACTAAATATTTGTAATAAACTAAATGCTATTTAAAAAAAAGAAAAAAACAACCAAATAAACCCCCAATGATTCAGCCATGTCATCTTCGGTATTTTTTAAAAAAATAAGTTGAAAAGCTGGATTTTGATGCGGTATTTTTCAATTTGTAAAAACACAGAACTAACTGATATGGTTTTTTTACATATAAATTAAACATGATAGGAAAGGTCATAAACACAAAATTCAGTACAGAGGCCATCCCTCAGAGTGACAGGGGCAGAGGGCGGTGAGGCACAAGGACTCAGCAGTCTTGATGTATCTCCATTGCTAGAGGCAGAAGGAGAGTGTGTAGGGGTTCATGACACAGTCTTTGTGCCCTCTATGTTCATTACGAATTTTTGCTTGAATATATGACAGAAACTCCACAATAAATGAATATGAAACCATCTGAGGACCAATAAAATGTCCTTGCAGGCTACACATAGACTCTGGCCACTTGTTTGTGACATCTGTCCTGTGACTTAGGTAACTCTATATCAGGATCAGAGGAAGAGCTTTAGAGATGTAGTCTGTAGGGACTTATTCTGCTAATCCATAAACGGAGCCTCTCTGCTGGTTCAAATCCACTGCCAGCTCTGTGGGAGATAAACAATCTCCTCCCATACAATTATAGCCTCTGAACCCCCCCTGGAAAGTCAGCCCTGAGTCAGTTCTAACGTGATGGCAGTGAGTGAGTGACCCCTATTTCGCATTACTGCTGCTGGGACCTCTGGGGAACCATGCAGAGCATGTATTTTAAAGTCAGCCTGCCAGATGGAGGAAGGAGCTATAGTGTCACTGCTGGAAGGTGCTCTAAGGAAGCTTTGATTTTAGCTGACCTGCCATATGTGAGAGCAGGATGACTCTTGGATCCACAATTAACCTTTGGGGAATGGATGCTGGTATAACAGGTCAGTGAGGGAACACAGCAAGTCACTGAGGTGTTCACTACACAATCAATGGTCAGCTCTGGAATTTAGAGGTTTCTGCATCTGACCTGAGGACACAGCTCCTAGAATGCCACTCACCTGCTCAAATTAACTCACCTGAGCAGCTCCCTGCCCCAAAGCTGCCAAACAAGAAATCTCAGGTGAACCCAGGCACCTGTTGTTTCCAAAGTCCGCAGACCACCCTGATTCTTGCTCAAGTACAAATGGCATTGACCAAAGAGATATCCTGGATTCCATTGAAGTTTGCCTCTTTACTCAGCTCCAGCCTTCCCTTACCTGCCCATTCCTATCTCTGTCCCCTCAGCGACAGCCCAGGTAACCTGCCTGCTTATCTTTGGGGGTTTTAGCCAGCCACAGAAATGCATCATTTGCAGAAAAATAATGCACAGCAATTTTAGACTGATGAGATTTAAGAAACAGCACAAATTGAGAGTTAGTAAAATTATTCCATTTATCTCTTCTTGGTCTTCAGATTGCTTTTTATAAATGGAAATGTTTCTCTCTTCCACAGAGACACTTAAGGAAACCTATTCCATTTCATAACCTAAAACATAGGCCTAAATTTTTATTGCCACTGCAGCAGCCACAGGTTGTCATCTTTTAATCTATGCTGATAGTCCCCACCAAGGATGCTAAAAGCTTCTATAGGCTCAGCCGCCTTTCTGACAGATTATCTGACTTTAACCTCATCAGACAGAAGTGGGTTGCTTCAGCCTGGAGACCATTAGAGGGTCTTGAGTGAGAAAAGGTTTTCCATTAGTCCTACAAGCATTAACACAGCATCTGGAAGAGATCCCTATTTGTTTCCATTCCCAAAAATGTGATACAACAGAATGTGTAAATTATCAATAATATCATTAATAGCATATGCAAGCAAAATATTGCTGAAGATTATTTTTAAATAGCTAGAACAGTACATTGACAGAGAACTGCCAGTAGTTCATTTTGGATTCAGAAGAGGCCGTGGTATCAGGAATATAAAATTGCTGATATCAGATCTTGACAGAAAGCAGAGAATATCTGAAGGATGTTTTATTGACAATGCAAAAGAAATTGTGTGGATTACAACAAGTTATCACTAACACTGACAAGAATAGGAATACCAGAACTCTTAATTGTGCTCATGTAAAACCTATATCTAGGCCAAGCCTATGGTTTAAAATCAAGAAAGGAGTGAGTGATGAATGTATCCTTTCTCTATACCTAGTCAATTTGTATGTTGAGTAAATCATTTAAGAGATTGGATTTTATGAAGAAGAATATGGCATCAGGATAAGAGGAAGAGTCATCAATAAACTAAGTGATGCAGATGAAACAACATTGTTTGCTGAAAATGGAACATGAAGCACTTGCTGCAGATCAAAGACTGTTGTTGTTATGTGCTGTGAGGTCGCCTGTGACTCAGCCTGTACAACAGCTCTAAAGCCTGCCCTATACTTAACCAGTTTCACTGACTCTGACACACCAACCCCCGTTGCCCCAGCTACTGTATCAGTCCATCACATCCAAGTTTTTTTTTCCTCTTCTGTGCTGTCCCTCCACCCTCCAAGCATGATGTCTTTCTCCAGTTTCTCTTGGCCCCATGCCCAAAGTATGTGAGAAAGAGCTTCAAAATCCTTTCCTTCAAGGAGAAATTTTGTTCCAACCACTTCAAGACAGACTTATTTGTCTTCTTGGTGGTATATGGTATAGTCAAGCCTCTTCTCCAGCACCACATCTCATTGATTCCTCTTCTATCATCCTTAGTCATCGTCCAGCTCTCTGATGCATAGCAAGTAATTGTGAAGACTATGGCCTGGATCAAGCACACCTTAGTTTCTAGATTGACATGTTGATTACATCTCAATATCAAGAAAACGGAAATTCCTACCACTGGGCCATTAGGCAGCATCATGTTAAATGGAGAAAAGATTGACATTTTCAACATTTTTATCTTACTTGGATCCACAATAAACACCCTTGAAATTGTTAGTCAAGAAATCAAAAGTCATGTTGCATTGGGAAAGATCTGCTGTCAAGGACGTCTCCAAAGTGCTAAAGAGTAGTTTTGTTGTTAGATGCCATCAAGTTGAGTATGATTCATAGGGATCCTATGAAGAGCAGATCTGAATGGTGTTCTATTCTGCCATCCTCATCATCTCTGACATACTTGAACTCATTGTTACAATCACTCTGTCAATGCATCTTATTGAGGTGACCCTCTCCTTAGCTGACCCTCCACCTTTCCTAGCATGATGTCCCTTTCCAAACAATAACCTTTCCTACCAATATGCTTGAAGTATGTGAGACAAAACTTTACCATTCTTACCTCCAAGGAGCACTGTGACTGCATTTTCCCCAAGATATATTTCTTTGTTTTTTTTGGCAGTCCATGGAGAAGTCCAGTGTTCTTCCCCAACACCATAATTCAAAGGCATCAATTATTCTCCTGTCATCCTTGTTAATTGTTCAGCTCTCAGATGCATAGCAAGTGATTAAAAGACCAATGTCTGAACCAGGCACACCTTAGTCTTTAAACTGATATTATCACTTCTCAGTAATTTGTAGAGGTCCCTGACAGCTGACTTGTCTAATGCAGTACATATCTTGATCTCCTTACTGATAGTAACAAGGATATTCATTGTGGATTGAAGAAAGATGAAATAATGGATAGTTTCAACATTTTCTATTATGGTGTTGTATATAATCATTTACTTATAGATCAAGTGGTGAAGGTTTTTGTCTTCTTTATGTTAGATGCAATCCACATTTAAGACTAGTCTTTTATCTTCTGCAGCAAGTGTTTCAAGTCCTTCTCACTTTCAGCAAAGTTGTGTCATCTGCATAATGCAGGTGGTTGTAAAGTCTTCCTTCTATCCCGATGCCATATTCTTCTTTATAGAGCCCAGATTCTTGAATGATTAGTATACATATTGAATAAGTATGGAGAAAGGATACAACCATGATGCACATCTTTTCAGATTTTAAACCAAGCAATGTTCCCTTGCTCTGTTTGGACAATAACTTCTTGGTCTAGGTATAGGTTTCATTTAAGCATAATTAAATCTTCTGGGTTTCTAATTATCCATAGTTTGTTATTATTCACACAGTCAAATGTTTTTACATAGTAAATAAAACACAGATAGATATTCTCTGCTTTCAGCCAGGATTCACCTGACATCAGCAATGATATCCTTGGTACCATGGCCTCTTCTAAATTCATCCTGAACTCCTAGAAGTTCTCTGTCAGTGTAATAGTCTTCAGCAATATTTTGCATGCATGTGATATTAATGATGCTGTTTGATAATTTACACATCCTATTGGATAACCCTTACTGGGAATGGGGACAAATATGGATCTCTTCCAATCACTCAGCTAAGAAGCTGCCAGAAATCACCAGGGAAGCTCTCAAAAATACCCACACTGAGTTTCCCCCTAGGAAGGCTGAGTAATTGATCTGGGATGTGGCTTAGGTATTCCATTTGCTTTAATAGCTCCCCAAGGGATGTGGAGCCAAAGAGCGCTGCTCTAGTAGGATGAGACTTTGTGCTCAATTCACTATCTCTTTCTTACAACAGACAGTAAATTCAACTCAACTCATTGCTGTCACGTCAGAACCAATTCATAGCTGACCTACTAGGGGTGTTTCTCAGGTTTTAAAAAGCACCAGGATTGCCCAGTTTTCTCCTGCGGAGCTGCTGGTGGATTTGAACTGCTGGAGAAATGTCACCATTGGGCTAGTAGTGCAGCTCTTTATGGTCACCAGAATTCCCTGTAGACAGCAAAGACCCTATTTCCCCCCAAATTTTTTAACTATGGAACTCTTTCTTCTCTCAGTACCTATCACATTAGAGGAAATAAAATTCCATGGAACAGACTGTAAAACATGCTGGGGATAGAGCCCCCATGAAGCAAGGATCTCCGTGGATATTCTATCCTCAGGACAGAAGAGTTTGCAAGAGAGAAAACAAAAAGCTTGCATTCAAGCCATTCTGCAGGGTGAAGGAACCCATAGAGTTAGGGACTGTGAATAAAGAGTCTATGGGGGCAGAAATCATTCTTGTCTTTGTTTATGGTGGAAGGTTATAGTATTGATCAAATAATCACCTAATAGGTGATTTGTAGTAGAATTCTCACTTTCTATGCAGAAACTAAGGAGACCAGATGGCATAGTGGGGTAAACATTGGGTTGCTAAGTAAAAAGCCAGTAGTTGGAATTCACCAGCTGCTGTATGAGAGAAAGATGAGACTGTTTCTATAAGGATTACAGTCTTGGAAACATTACAGGGTAGTTCTCCTCTGTACTACAGGGAGCTCTGACGGCTTAATGGTCAGGAGTTGCACTGCCAACACAAAGGCACATGGTTCAAATCCACCAGCTGCTCTATGGGAGAAAGATGAATAATCTCCTCCTGTGCTATTTACAGCCTCTGAAAACGGCAGGAGGATCAATTATGAGGCAGTTTCAACATAACAGTACATAACAGAACCATTCTGTCCTATAGAGACACTAAAAATTAGAATCAACATCAGTGAAATACAACCATAAAGATTTCTCTTGAATATGTTTCAGTGGCACTTCCAGACTAAGAAGCACTAGAAAGAAAGGCCAGGAGTTCTACTTGAGAACAATCAACAACCCTCCTCCGAGCCATGGGTTACAACGGTTCAACTCCATTGTGCATGGAATTGCCACGAGTTGATAGCCATTGCCCTGGCTATCTCCAGGGGCAGGTAATGCCATCCTTCACTTGTGGTTTGGCCAGATGCCTTGCTCTGGCCAGTGAAATGTGAGGGGAATGAGCTGTGCCCTTTCTGGGCAGCCGTGTGAACAGTGGTGACCTGGCACCATTTGAGTTCTGTTTTCCTCTGATCAGCCCAGACTGAACTGCTCCAATGGCCTGCATCCTTGTGAAAAGAACACATGAATAGGCAACCTCATTTGGGAGAGAAACATCATTGTCGTAGGCTACTAACATTTTCAGGCTCCTTATTACTGCAGCACAACTTAGCTCAAGTCAATCTACTCATGAAAAGCACACTGGTAACATGCTTGTTTTTTACTTTAAATTTAGGTCAAATGTTCAGATATCTTGTATTATTTAAATTTTTCTTCTTGACTATGTACTTTATTTCAGAGGGGGAAAGACTGCTTAAAAATGCTTTTGATTTTACCCTCATGTTGCCCCTTATTGACGAAATCTTGCTTCTGCTCAGATGGGCAGGGCCAATCAGAAGCTCTCAGTGCATCTTCCACCCGAGAAAGACAAAATGCCTTTCCTGCAGGAGATGCTTAACCTTTAAAAAATGTCTTTCAGAATTCGGATGTGCAGAGGAAATGCTTTCGGGGACATGACTTTAAAAGCAGAGAATGCTATTTTTGGTCTCTGCCCAACACACTTAGGCCCTGGGTCACCCATATGGAGGGAAAATAGCTCAGTCAAAATGTCAAGGCAATAATTTCCACAAGACCTGTCAGTTTCCTGCTCTAGGAAAAATTGGGCGGCAGAGAGTAATATATATGCGGGCTCAGAAGTCCTATCCAACAACAGCACAGAGCTCATCCTTTGCTGCGTCACCAAAGCCCACTGGAGTCCTTAGATTTGACTCCCTGCTGAAAACCATCTGCCACAATCACCTATCACTGTGGCTGCAATTCTGCTGCTTGTGCTTCTTTCCTTGAAGGCCCACTGGCATCCCTCTGCACTCTCTGATGGAGCTCAGAAATGTGGGATCTCTAAGCATGCTGACCTGCTCATGGGAATATGTGACTAACACCAGGCTTGAAGGTCTAAATGGTAATTCTGTGGAATGGAAATAAGCAGGAAGAAGGAGGAGTGGAGATTTTTCCTTATGAAACAGTTGTCGTGGGCAGGAGTCAGACCCAGGCATGGCTGGTTCTCACATGTACAGCAAACTTGTCATTAAAGCGCTGACACATTCCTCTCTTAGTGATGGAGAGCTGATGGCCATGAAGATTAAAGCTTTAATGGTGGGATTTCAGGCACTCTCTCAGGTGACAGAATGGTCCTAGCCACTACCTCCCCAACATGCAGAAAACGGAGCCACCTGGTCACCATACACCATATCTACCTGTCAACAGAGAGCAACAGAGCCCAAGTTGAAGTTTACCAACAGCTGGAAAGGAAGCACAGAGGGAATGAAGGGCAGGGGCAGCCAGCTTCCCCCCACAGAAGGGAGCCTCTCAAATGTTCACACTTTACATGCATCCATCAGGACCAGAGCTTCCACATTCCTCGGGGGGAAGTGTCTGAGTGAGAGGTGAGGAAACCCACTGCATTGAGTCCAATCCAGCTAATGCCCATTGAATTTTGGAAGTTGTAAATCTTCACAGGAAGAGACAGCCTGTGTCTCTCCCAGGAGTGACTAGTAGGTTCAAGTGACCAACCTTCCAGTTAGCAGCTTGTAACATTACGCACTGCACCACCAGGGATCATTTGAGAGATGAGGAGTTTCTTAAAACATTAAGTATCCAGAATTTATAACGCACACCAATGAAATAGTAAGAAGACAAACAGCCCAATGACAACTGAGTGAGAGACTCAAACAGGCTCTTCACTGTGAGGGAGGTTAATAAGAACAAAAAAAGAGGCTCGACTTCATAGTTAATTAGTGAAACATAAATTAAAACCACAATGTGTTAATTCTATACACTAGCTCATATGGCTCAAATGCAAGTCAGGCCTTCTTAGGATTGAAAGAGTGGAGAGCAGCACCAGACTTTGCACATGTGGGCAGTGTGTTTGTGCACTGCACCGAAATAATGTTGATGGAGAGAAGTCACCTGCACACACCAAACTGTGGAACGCCACTCATGTAAAGGTAAAGGGGGGAGGCATGTAGGTAAAAAAGAGTGGTGACTGAGGGTGCTAAAAGTGGGAGGTTGTTGTTTCGAGGGTTTTAGATGTGCTAGTTTCATAGCGTTCATCAGTAAATGAAATCCATCAAGCTGCCCACTTGGGAGTTTTCTGTATGTCTGTTATGCTTCGGTAAAAGCTAGGAAAGAAAACCCTCAAGAAGATATTCTGTGTTTATTCTCTTTCCCTTTCACACATATTCAAGGACAGAAAAGGTTTTGAGAGAACAATAATTACTGTTAAGAGAATAAGAATAATAACACTAATCATTGTTAAAAGAATTGTTTTCTCAATACATTGTCTGAAAAATATTAACCTGACTACATTTCCATTTCTTTCCATCCTACTTTCAAAAAATAATATGTTATGCATGTGGAATCTCTTTGTGGACATTAAATGGATTGAGAAGTGTTTTTATTTCCCTTTGGCTCCTATTAAACCACCACCTGTCCAGGACAAATGATGTGCTTTGGGAGCTCACACTTGCTGGACCTCATGCAATGCATGTAATAAACATGCAGTGAGGATGCCATGCAGATTCCACAGACCATGGGACAAGGTTCTAAGAGAGGCCACAAGAGTCACAAGGCTGCCTACCTAGCCTTGTTCCAGAAGCAGGAAGCAAGACTTCCTTGAACTTCCATCTCCTAGTCTATTGATCACTACTGCTCACACTGAACAGGAAAAGAAATTCTCAAAACAAGCCTCCTCCTTCACTTCATGTAGATCATTTTGCGGAAGTGACTATGTGTATGGTACATGCACAAACACAAATGTAGACTGCTTCTAAGCAGCCTGAGTGCAGACCCAGGACCCTGTGTTCTGGGCTGTTGCAGGAGGTCATGGGGAAAGCAGGGCTGTGCCAATAGCCACACAGCCTGTCCTCATCTGCTGCCTTAAGGTGGCTTGGGGTGTCCCACTGGCACAGGCCCCTCTTCCCCATGAAGCCCTTCTGTGGCCCCCTTTTCCCTCCTCGAGGAACCCAGGACCTCTATCCTCTCCTCTGCTTAGTCAGGGACCCAATCATACTTACATGTGACCTTGGCCAAGATCTCATCTTCCTCTCAGCCTCAACCGTCTCATCCAGAAAGAGGCAAATCTGGACACTGTATGTGTTTTACAGTCCTGGTCAGCTTTCATATTTAGGAGTTTCTCAGATCTCAATCAAAGAAGCATGGGTCTCATCTCAATTCAGGCAGGGCTTAATTAAGCTCAACTCCGGCCTGTAGTATGATCCCTGAACAACACTCTGATGTGCATGTAAATTAACTTGCTATGTTCAATGGGCTGAAAACATGTCTGAAACAGAGGTTAAAAAAAATCCAAGCTGAAAAATCAGTATTTTTGAAACAGTTCCCATGAGGTGCTAATTAAAAGCTAAAAACATGGGTCTCTAGTTAAACAGTGCCACCTCAAAGAAGTCAGTGGCAAATCTCGAGCCATGCAGGCCTGTGTGTCAGAGCAGAACTACACTTGCTAGTTTGGAGTTTTTTAAAAAAACAAAACAAAAAATCCCAAACACATTTTACTGCTATTTGAGTGAAATTTACAAAGCAAATTCTTTTTCCATTAATCCATTTATATGCGTTTTGTTTTATGACATTAACACGTTGCCACACACTTTTAAATTGACGACCATGCTTAGGAACACATTTTTTCCCAATTGTTTATGACTGCCATATGAAATTGAACATATGGATGATGTTCCTTTCCTTATTAATTAAAATGTGCAGGACGGCTATAGACGTCATTTTCAGCAACGTGTTACTTTCTATCTCCATATTGTTCATGTTAACACCTGATTTTTCTAAAAGCCGATCAACACATCTTACCCTCATAGTGCCTTTGGGTGGACTTGCACTTCCACCCTTCTCACTAACAGTTAAGTGCATTAGCCATTTGTACCATCTATATCTAGTTACCTCACTGTGCTTCAGATTCCTTATGCAGAATGTGAACTGAGGATCCTCATTTAGCCTTGGTCAGACATGTAGAGATACAACTGGTCCCCGGAGCAGTATTGCAGGGCACCAGATGCTGGACTAACCAGCAGGGAGACCTCTGAGCTCTTTATCTCATGGATGAAGAAGGTTCAGTTCCAACTCATAAATCACCAGCCAGGAAATGTAGGGCGGGCAACCTACCTCAATATATACCACACATTAAATGCTTCACTATTGTCCCAAAAGCAAGCTTTCTGAGGCCAAGGTCAGAGTACAGAGGTGGGAAATGGACATAGATCTGGCCTGCAGCCATCTCCCACCCCAGACTCTACTCCTTTTTTTCCCAGATCTGCGCACAGGGGCCTGAACACAATCTTTCCTGGAGAAGAAACATTTGGCTCAGGGTTTGAGGGTCCACAAAAAGCCCTCAGAAGGAAACAGAAATTTATTACCCTGGTTAGAATTGGCCCAGGAGAGGCTGGGCAGAAGCCAATGGCTGAGCAATTATTAGAGGGGTCCAGAGCTGTGAGGTGACACTTTAACGTCAGATATCTGGATAGTGAGTTTACTCCAGGCTCCCCAGCAAGGGGGCAGCTGAGGAATCACTCAGGCGCATCTCCCCTCCCCTCTGGTGCTTCACAAGGGCAACCATTCAAAGCATATAGGAGGCAAACACATGCTCACCCTATGACAGGGATGAACTCACCAGAAGGGACCCTTGCCTGTTCATCTCCCTAAGAGCTCTGCCGATGGAGACAGGCTCCACAGAACTTTCTGGAAGTCCTAACAACTCACCTTCAGGCTGCTGTTCCTGCCTAAATTTCCTGACTGGGTCCCCAACACCTAAGGGACTGGCAAAGGAGGGGCCACACTGCAGCAGACCAGATATGCTGGGAGAGGTAGGAGAGCAGGTGAGTAGGAAAGTGTGTTCATTTTGCCAGGTTTGCTCTAGTTTTCTACTCCGGAGGATTTTCTATTTCTGTCCAGGTTAACTGATATTTCTTCTAAGCTGTAAGCAACATGATGGGTTAACAATTTTGGTCTGATCTTGCACTGCAGCCTGCCATGTGATTGCCTGTTTTACAGAATGAATGTTCGATGTAATAGAGAAAATCAAAAGGGCCAGGCCTACATATTACCCACAATCCCTTCTCTTTTCTCTCTCTCGCCCATCCGCCCAAGATGCCGAAGGGAAAGAAGGCCCAGGGGAAGAAGGTGGCCCCGGCGTCCGCTGTGGTCAAGAAACAGGAGGCCAAGAAAGTGGTGAATCCCCTGTTCGAGAAGAGGCCCAAAAACTTCGGCATCGGGCAGGACATCCAACCCAAAAGGGACCTTACCCGCTTCGTCAAATGGCCCCGCTACATCCGGCTGCAGCGGCAGAGGGCAATCCTCTACAAACTACTCAAGGTGCCACCCGCCATTAACCAGTTCACCCAGGCCTTGGACCACCAGACAGCTACTCAGCTGCTGAAGCTGGCCCACAAGTACCGACCAGAGACCAAGAAGGAGAAGAAAGAGAGGCTGCTGGCCCGGGCTGAGAAGAAGGCTGCTGGCAAGGGAGACACCCCCAACAAGAGACCCCCTGTCCTCCGTGCAGGGGTGAATACAATCACCACCCTGGTGGAGAACAAGAAGGCCCAGCTGGTGGTGATCACACATGATGTGGACCCCATAGAGCTGGTGGTCTTCCTGCCGGCTTTGTGTCGGAAGATGGGTGTTCCCTACTGCATCATCAAGGGCAAGGCCAGGCTGGGCCACCTCATCCACTGGAAGACCTGCACCACTGTTGCCTTCACGCAGGTGAACCCGGAAGATAAAGACGCTCTGGCGAAGCTGGTAGAAGCCATCAGAACCAATTACAACGACAGATATGATGAGATCTGCCGCCACTGGGGAGGCAACGTCCTGGGGCCCAAGTCAGTGGCCCGCATCGCCAAGCTGGAGAAGGCCAAGGCCAAGGAACTCACCACCAAACTGGGCTGATGTACACACCGATTCTTCTGTACATAAGAATAAACTTATTAAGAATAAACTTATTCCACCATTAAAAAAAAAAAAGGGGCCAAACTCACTTGGCATTTCTTAAGCTGAAAGAACTGAAGAACAAATTCAAGCCACAAGTTGCAATACTTAAAGATGCTATGAGCAAAATATTAAATGGTCCAGAAAGCATTAAAAGAAGAAAGAAGCAGTATACAGAGTCACAGTACAAAATGAATTCACTGACAAAGAAGAATTTCATGAAACAACAGCCCAGGGGTAGATGGAATTTGCTCCAGGATTTAAGAACCATAAATGACATAGCTGAGCCTCTACATCTTGTGGTTCCTAACCTGTACACTATAATAGACAAAGTGCTAGTCTATAGGCCTTTTATTGTAAGAACCACCTTCCCTCTGTAACTTGATTTGTGCCACTACTAGAACCTCTACTCGGAATATTATTGCTTGTTAATTTTTGACTCACGTACTTTTAACTTGTTAGTTAAATTTGTGTCTCCTAGGTTGCAACACTTCCATGATACATCTTTAAGGATATGAACATGTACGGCTAAGCACAATTAATAACAGTGCATCTAAATTCCAAAATCAATCTCCATAATAGTCTATGTGTTTCCTGCTGCCAAAGGGGCCCTTTAGAGTAGTGAGAGAAGATCTTCACCCTGAAACCCACAACGTCCCTTTTCAGCAGGAAGTAGCTAAGAGAATACTCCATCCCCTTTTCCTTATGAATCAGGGTGAAGTCTCTCTCAGGGAGGAGTGATAGGGAATGACAAAGGGCACACTGACAAAGGAAATTAATCAGAACTGACTTTGACAAGCACTGTGGCAATTGGACAATTAAAACAGACATTCGCGGGGGCGGGGGAAGAAGAACGAGTTGGGGAGGAGGGTAGAGAAAACAGTGCAACAATGAATGAATAAGAACCCAAAATCTCTGTAAATGTTCATTAAAACTAATAAAATTTAATAATATTTTTTAAAAAAACAACATATGATCAAGAGGCAATGGTGTTGAAGGAGGATGTTCAAGCTGCTCCAAAAAGATTGGCAAAACATAAAGCCCCAGGAATTGATGGAATACCAATTGACATACTTAAACAAACAAACAAACAACAAAAAAGAAGCCCTAGATGTGCTTACTAGGTTGTGCCAAGAAATCTGGAGGACAACCACCTGGCCAACTGACTGGAAGAGATCTGCATTTATTCCCATTTCCGAAACATGAGACTCAACAGAGTGTGAAAATTATCAGATAATACCACTTATATCAAACTCGGGCAAGATCCTGATGAAAAATCCAAAAATGACTGGAATAGCACATCAACAGAGAACTGCCACATGTACAAGCTGGGTTTAGAAGAGGCTGTGACACTAGGGTCATTATAGCCAATGTTAGATAGATCTTAGCCGAAAGTAGAGAGTACCAGAGGAATGTCTATCTGTGTTTAATTGACTATGCAAAGGCATTTGACTGTGTGGATCACAACAAATAGGTATGTCTTGGAGAAGGTAAAACCAAGTTTCTCCTTGGATGCAAGGATTTTGAAGCTCTGTCTCGCATACTTAAAGTATGTGGCCAGGAAGCACCAGTCCTTGGAGAAGAACATCATGCTTGCAGGGGTGGAAAGGACAGTGCCAGAGAGGAAGACCCTGGATGAGACAGACTGACACAATAACTGAGAAAATGAGATTAGGTGTGTCCAAGTCAGTGACACTGACTCAGGACAGGGCCAACCAGGTTCAGAGCTATTGTACCTGTGGCAATGGAACAATTAAAACAGACTTTCAAGGAAAAAAAGAGAGAAGAACGAACTAGGGGAGTAGAGAAAATAGTGCAACAATGAATGAATAGAAATCCAAAATATCTGTAAATGTTCATTAAAATTAATAAAGTAAAATTTTTTTTAAAAAGGAAAAATTGGGAAGGGACATGGAAAGATTTTTCACTGAGGAGGACATTTGGATGTCAAACAGACACAGGAAGAAATTTTCTTAATCACTGGGAATAAGAGAGCTGCAATTCAAGACCACAATGAGATACCATCTTGCCCCAGTAACAGTGGTAATGTTTAGCAGGGCAGTAAGTAATAAATGTTGGAGATGATGTGGTGAGATAGGAACTCTTACACATTGTTGGTGGGATTGTAAAATGGTACAACCACTCTGAGAGGCAGTTTTGCATTTCCTCAAAAAGCTGAACATAGAAATTCCGTATGACCCAGCTATTATACTGCTTGTAATATTTCCTGAGAAAATGAGAACTGAGGCACAGAGACGTGCATGTCAATGTTCATAGCAGCATTAATCAGTGTAACAACAATATGGAAACAGCCCGAATACCCACCCACAATGGAATGGATTGAGAAATTATGGTACTTTCACACAATGGAATACTATGTAGCATGCAAGAACAATGATTTTGTAAATTACTATCTGACACAGGAGGAACTAGAGAGCATTATGTTAAGTGAACTAACTCAGTCTCATAAAGATAAATACTGTGTAAGATCATTATTGTAGAATAAACATAAGGATCCAAGGGGGGAAGGCTTAATAATATGGTCATACAATTCTTTGGGTAGAGGGATAGATGAATAAAGGAATTAGGAAAGATTTGGTGTGAAAAACAAAGTATATGAACTTTATGAACTTTGTATGTAAACCAGTATAAAAAAAATAGAATAAAATGGAGAGAAAATCAAATTGATTTCAAGACAAAGTGAAGTCTTCTAGATTTAGAAATAAAATTGTATATTACAAGGTAACTTCAAATCAATTAACAACCTTTATCATCAAAATGAAAGAAAGAGAAAAATCCCTTGATGAGGACTTGCTGGAAATAAATATTCCAAATAATATGTATATTCAAGGAGAGTCCAATATATATTCAAGATTTCAACACTAAAACAATAACAATGAAGAGAATAATAGTAAAACTCACAAATAAAATTTTCTCAGTACAGAAAATACAGGAAACAAAGAAATCAGTGAAAACACACACACACACACATACATGCACAAAGTGCAGCAAGACATCAGCAACAAAATCATAAGCATGATGCTCGCTTAGTAGTACATATACTAAAATTGGAATGATTAAAATTGGAACCAAGATTAGCATGGCCCCTGTGCAAGTATGACATTCAAGTTTGTGAAGCATTCCATATTTTTCAGACAAAAACCTAGAGAAAATGGACAAATACTTAGAAACTCGCAATCTAACTAAACTGACAAACAGCTTTGGTGACCTAGTGGTGAGAAGCTTCACTGCAGTCCCAAAGGCACAGCATTCAAGGCCACCAGCTGCTCTCCAGGAGAAGGATGGGCAATCTGCTCCCCTGCAATTAACTGCCTCTGAAAATCAACCAGAGTGTCAGCTTCTGACTGAAGAATCAGACGGGTTGGTTCTGAACTCTATGGTACACAACAATAAAAATAACCTAAACTAACACAACCTAAACTAAACTTCTGAATAGACCCATAGAAGTTGAACAGGTAATAAAACAATTTAAAAAAAAAAAAAAGATCCTGGATAAGATAGTTTTACCAGTGAATTTTCTCAAACATTCAGAGAAGCACTGTCGCCAATTCTACAGAAAGTATTTCAGAAAATAGAAAAAGATGGAATTCTCCCAGGCTCATTTTATGAAGCAAACATACTCTTGATACCAAAGTTGGGTAAAGATACCACCAAAAAAAAAATTATAGGCTAATATCTCTAATAGACACAGATGCAAAAATCCTCAATAAAATCATGGCCAATAGAATGCAATAGTACCTCCAAAAAATAAGTCATCATGACCAAAAGGGTTTCATAACAGGTATGCAAGGATGGTTCAACATAAGGAAAACAATCAGTGTAATCAACAAAGCAAAGAACAAGAACCACATGAACCTATCAACTGATTCATAAAAGGCTTTTGATAAAATTCAACACCATTTTTATTAAAACATTCAACAAGATAGGAATAGAAGAAATTTTCCACAACATAATTTAAAATATATAACCAAAACCTGGAGCCAAATTGTTCTCAATGAAGAGAGATTAAAGACATTCCCTTTGAGAACAGGAAGTAGGCAAGGATGCCAATTATCAACTCTCCTATTCAATATTGAGTGGCATCCACTTCCTAAATAACAGCCCTCCGGAAACTGTCAATAGTTGTAAAAGGGTTTCGAGCCTTTTGTTTAGAGAGTTGCTATGAGTTGTGCTTGACTCGAAGGCAATCAACAATAACATATTGGAAGTCTTAGTGATAGCAAGAAGACAAAAGAAGAAAATAAGAAGCATCCAAATGGGCAAAGAGGAGGTAAAATTATCTCTATATGCAGATGATATGATATGACATGATATGATACAATATGATACCTAGAAAACCCTAAAGACTCAGTGAGAAAACTACTGGACATAGTCAACCAATTCAGCAAAGTGGCAGGATCCAAGATCTACATACAAAAATCAATTGGCTTTCTCTACAGTGACAAAGAGAACACAGAAATGGAGCTAAGGAAAACAATACCCATCACAAGACCTAACCACAAGATAAACTACTTGGGAGTATATCTAACTAGAAACATGAATGAACTATTCAAAGAAAATTACAAAACATTACTATAAGAAACAAAAAGAGATGTGAAGAAATGGAAAAATATACTATGCTCATGGGTAGGAAGACTCATTGCGAAAATGACAAAGGCAATCTACAAGTTCAATGTGATCTCAATACAGATACCAATTCTATTCTTCAACAAGATATAAAAGGCAAATTTCTAATTACATCTGGACTAGAAAGAGTCTCCAAATAAGTAAAGCCCTCCTGAAAAGGAAAAACAAGGTTGGAGGCATCTAATTTCCTGATCTCAAATCCTACTACACAGCCGTGGTGGTCAAGACAAGGTGGTACTAGTATAGTGACAGACACATAGATCAATGGAATAGAATTGAAAACCCAGAAATCATCTCATCTATCTATGGTCAACTGATTTTTGACAAGTAGGTGAAATCAGTTATCTAGGGAAATGAAATCCTCTTTAACAAACAATGTTTGCAAAATTGGAAAACTCTATGTAGAAAACTCAAGCAAGACCCATACTGCACTCCATACACAAAAACCAACTCAAAGTGGATCAAGGACCTAGGAGTAAACCCATGGAGCATAAACTTGGTCAGAGAAAAGAACTGTAGAGAAAAGGACCAAGGACTATAAATGTCATTTTAAAAAAGCTTTGAAGAACTCTAGAAGCCCTAATCCACAATATAAACAGTCTTCCAAGCATTTTGAAAAACCTATAACCACGAGGGAACAAAATAGATGAACAGGACCGTCTAAGAATCAAATTCCTGTGTACATAAAAAAACCACAGACTTGGGAAAAATATTTGGTAATGACATACCTGATAAGGGATTCATATCTAATATTTATAGACTACTCCAGCACCTCAACAAGAAAAAGGTAAACAACCTAATCATAAAATGGGCACAGTATATGAATAGACACTCCACCAACAAAGACATTCAGATGGCAAACAAACACTTGAAGAACTGTTCAAAATCCCTGGCTTCCAGAGAGATGCAAATAAGAACAACTATGAGGTATCATCTCACACCAGTAACAATAGCATAGTTCAGCAGAGCAGCAAGCAAGAAGTAGAGGTTGTTGAGATATTGAAATCCTACTCACTGCTATTGGTAGTGTAAAATGGTGCAACCATTAAGGAAGGCAGTTTGGTGCTTTCTCAAAAAGTTGGAAATAGAAATACTATTTGACCCACCAATTTCACTACTAGGAATATACCCTAGAGAAACCAGAACTGCCACCCAAACAGATATATGAACACCCATGTTTGTTGCTGTGTTATTCACAATAGTAAAGAGATGGAAACAACCCAAGTGCTCACCAACAAATGAATAGGAAAACTATGGTATAGTCACAGAAAGGAATACTACACAGCACTGAAAAACAAGGAACTAAAATATATTGCACAGCATGGGTGAACCTGGAGGACTTTATGCTGAGTGAAATATCTCAGTCACAGAAAGATTAATTGTATAATACCACTGTTATAAAACAGGACTGACATGAAGGTTGGGAGGAAACTAAGAAAAGAAGGGATAAATAATGAATACTGCATTAGAACATATGAAGGAAACAACTGTTTAAAAGGAATGTATGATTAGGTATTATACATATGACAACAGCCCAGAATAAGACTTACATTGTAAAGAGGATTGGGGCAGGGGTGTGGGGCTTGGGGGAGGTAATTGTGAACAATGAACAAGTTTTTTGTTTGTTTGTTTATTTTTTAAGTTTACTGGAAAGGGAAGGAGAGGGGGTAAAATGTGGAATAATGAATAAATGGAAATCTAACTTTCTGTAAACTTTTGTTAAAATAACAACTAAAATAAAAAATTTCTTTAAGAATATCCATACATATCAATAATTTCACTGAATGTGAATTAATTACATATAACAGTCAAGAGAAAAAGAACAGCAGAATGGTTAAAAAAAATGACCCATCAATATGCTGTCTCCAAGACATGGCTTTGACATAAGTTCAAAAACAGACCACAAACCAAATAGTAGAAGAAATACATTTAATAAATATTAATAAAAATAGAACATAAGATATTTTGCTTTTATATGGTTAGCTCCTCAAAGGAAGGAATGTCTTTTGGCTTTATGGATTATCTCATAGCCTATTGTTTGGCTGAAAGTTGAGCCAAAGAGGTGAGTTTTGTTCTAGGTTTAAAGGATGACTGAAGGCGATGGTCTCATAAGTTCTACCCGTTCCCTTTAGACCAGTAAGCCTAAGTTCCCTCATAAGTTTTGTTTTTGTTTTTGGTTTTTTAAAAACTATTTTGAAAAAACCAACAAAACACAAAAAAAACCCCTATTTTGTATTGGTATGCTTACAGAATTAATATACAATGTGTTTCACACTTCCCTTCATTCGCATTTCATATAATCATTTCCATGCATTGGGTTTTAGAAAATTAATCACCATTTAACTATGTCCACCATTACCCCATCTTTTCAGGTCCCTGCCAGATCGTTCCTACTTCCCTTACCCATTTGTATGACCATTTTCCACTATTTGTATTTCCCATTTTCCACTCACCCATTTGTATGACCCTATGATTTTCTCCCAACCCACCCTTACCCTATATTCCCATCCCTTCTTCCTTGTAACCCTGTAGACAGTTTATTAGTTATTCTTTTATTTTTACAATAATGGCCTTATGCAGTCCTTATTAGATTTAGTTCGCTCAGTGTAATGCTCTCTAGTCTCTCCCATGTAATGTAATGCTTTTCAAAATCATTGCTCCTGAATGCTTCATAGTATCCCATTGTGTAAATGTACCATAATTTTTCAATACAGTTGATTGTGGTTGGACATTTGGGCTGTTTCTATGTTCTTACAATGGTGAATAATGCTGCTATGAAAATTGGTGTATAAATCCCCTTTTATGTCTCAGTTCTAATTTCTTGGGATATATTCCTTGCTATGGAATAGCTGCTTCATATGGAATTTTTATGTTCAGCTTTTTGAGGAAATGCCAAACTGCCTTCCAGAATGGTTATATCATTTTATAGTCCCATCAATGGTGTATGAAAGCTCCTATCTCTGCATCCTCTCCAACATTTATTGCTTTCTCACCTGTTAAACTTTGCCACTGCTACTGAGGTGAGATGGTCTCTCACTGTGGTTCTGATTTTTATCTCTCTTATTGCCAGTGATTTTGAGCATTTCCTCACGTGTTTTTTGGCTATCTGAATATCTTCCTCTGTGAAAAGTCTTTCCATGCCCTCCCACCCCATTTTGAAATTGTGATATCAGTCTTTTTTCTTTTGGAGGCCCTGGAGTATTCTATAAATTTTTGTTATGAACCCCTGATCTGAGATGTCATTGCCAAATGTTTTTCCTTAGTCAGTAGGTTTTCTTTTCACCCTATTGAAAAGAAAAAAAGGTTTTGATGCACACAAATATTTAATGTTTACAAGGTCCTATTTATTCACCAATGTTATCCTCTTCTGGTTGTGCATTTCTGACTGTATTTGTTAGCCTCTTTATCCATAGGGTTGTTGTTGTTGTTGTTGTTATGTGCCGTCGAGTCGTTGCGACTCATAGAAATCCTATGTACAACAGCCCTAAACTCTGCTCTGTCCTGGCCAATCGCACCATCTCTGACACACCCATCCCGATTACCCCAGTCACTGAATCAATCCGCCTCATACAGGCCCTTCCCCTCCTGCGCTGTCCCTCCACCCTACCAAGCATGATGTCCCTCTCCAAGGACCTGTCCCTCCTTACAACATGTCCAAAGTATGTTAGACGGAGCCTCAGAATCCTTGCCTCCAAGGAGCCGCCCGGTTTGACCCTTTCCAGGATGAATCTGTTTGTTTTCATAGCAGTCCATGGTACCCTCAATACTCTTCTCCAGCACCACAGCTCAAAGGCATCAATTCTCCTTCTATCTTCCTTAGTCATGTCCAACTCTCTGATGCATAACAAGTGATTGCGAAGACCATGGCCTGCACCATGCGCTTCTTAGTCTCCAGAGAGACACCATTGCTCTTCAGTACTCTTCAATCCATAGGGTAGGCTTTCTAAACTTGGTCCCATTTTGTCTCTTATGATCTTTACGGTTTTGAGTTAAACCATTGAGTCTCTGATCTGCCGTGAGTTGACTTTTGCGTATGGTGTGAGGGGTGGATACTGCTTCAGGTTTCTGCAGGTAGGAGTCCAGTTTTGCCAACACCATTTGTTCAAGATATTATAGTTTCCTCATTTGATAGGCTTTGTTTCCTTGTAGCATATAAGTTGACCATAGCTAGATGGGTTGATTTCTGGGTTCTCATTTCTGTTTCATGTTTTATGTGCTAGTCATTGTACGAGTACCATGCTGTTTTTGTTATTACAACTAATTGTGAGATCAGGAAGTGCTATGCCTCCCACTTCATTTTTGTTTTTCAGGAATCCTTCGCTTATTCAGGGTCTCTTTCCTCTCCAAATATACAGCCTAATTGTCTTTTCTTTCTCTTTGAAAAATTAATTTGTTATCTCTACTGGGATTGCAGTAAACAAGTTTTGAATTGCTTTTGGAAGGATTGTCATTTTCACAATATTGAGTCTTCTGAATATCCATGAACAGGGAAAATTTTTCCATTTATTTTGGTCTTTTTTTTTTTTTCTCACAGAAGTGTTTTATAGGTTTTTTTGTACAGATCTTTTATATCTCTAGTTAGTTGTATTCTCAAGTATCTTAATTTGTAGTTGACTATTGTAAATAGTATTGCTTTCTTAGTTTCCTTTTCTTTCTTTGTTACTGTACAGGAATTCCACTGATTTCTTTTTTTTTGAATATTGATATTGTATCCTGCCATTTTACTAAATTGGCCCATTAGATCTAACAGGTTTGTTGCTGAGTTTGGGGTTTTTCTGTACACTATCTTATTGTCTGTATATAGAAACAGTTTTACCACCTTGTTGATTTGAATGTCTCTTAATTCCTTCTCTTATTGTATTGTCCTGCCAAGTACTTCCAATACAAAGTTTAATAAGAGTGGTGAAAGCAGGAATTCTTGTCTGGTCCCAGTTGAGAGTGATATTGGCTCTTGAATTTGAACGTACACATTTCATGATATTGAGTAAGTTCCCTTTAATTACTATTTAATTGAGTGTCTTAATTAGGAAGGAGTGTTGGATTTTGTCAAATGCCTTTTCTGTATCAATTACTAGGATCATGTGGTTCTTGTTAGTTGTTTTGTTAAAGTGATAAATTATGTTAATTATTTTTCTTATGTTGAATCATCTTTGCATACCTGTTATGAATCCCATGTGGTCATGATTTTTTTTGTTTGTTTGTTTGTTGTTGGACTCAATTGGCCAGGCATTTTTTTTTAAGGATTTTTGCATTTGTATTTTTGAGAGATATTGGGTTGTAATTTTTTTTTCAGGCAATATCTTTGTCTGGTTTTGGAATCTGGGTTATAATTGCTTCTAGAATGACTATGGGAGTGTTCCTTCTTTTTATATTTTTTGAAATAATTTAAGTAGAATTGGTGATAGATCTTCTCTGAATGTTTGGTAGAATTCAGCCATAAAGCTATCTAGTCCAGGATATTTTTTTTTAAATGGGGACATCTTTTGTTGACCTGCTCAATTTCTTCTTTTGTGATGGGTCCGCTCAAGTATTTTACATCTGTTCATGGAAGTCTGAGTAGGATCTGAGTTTTCAAGAAATGTTTCCATTTTTCAAGTTTTCAAATTTACCAGAATATAGATTTTATAATGTTCTGATTGGAAACAGGAGTGGCATTCACTTCCGTAATAGCTTGCCTCCAGAAACCCTGTGAACCTGGAGAGAGGATGAGAGACACACAAGTGTTGAGGACTCTCCTTCATAGGGTCACTATGAGTCGCCTGTGACTCAACAGCACTTAACAACAATATTCTGATATTATCGATTTAATCTCATCTGGTTCTGTTGTGATGTCACCACTGACATTTCTTAATTGAGTTACTTGTATATTCTCTCCCCCACCCCTTTTGTTAGGTGTGCCAATGGTTTGTCAATTTTATTGACCCTTTTGAAAAACCAGTGCCTAGCTTAAATTGTTTTTTTTTTTTTCTGTTTTCTATTTCATTGATTTCAGCTCTGGTCCTATAATTTCCTTTCTTCTACAGGCGGAGGGGTTAGATTGTTATTCTTTTCCCGTTTGATGGAAGCATTGAGTTAGATAATTAATTTTATTTCTTTTTCCTTTGTTCATGTGTTTTCCTATTGCTATATTCCAGAGGTTTTGGTATGTTGTATTTTTATTATCATTTGTTTTGAGAAACTTTATTTATTTAATTCTTTATTTCTTATATAACTGGTGGTATTTATCTCCCACATGGGTGGTTTTACCATCTTTGTCCTCTTGTTGTTAATTTCTATCTTTGGCATTGTAGTCTGAGAAAATACTTTGTGTTATTTCAAAGTTTTTTAATTTGTTGAGGCTTGCTTTGTGCCCTAATATTTAATTAGTTCTGGAGAATGTACCACAAGCACTTGAGAAAAAAGTGAAAAACTGAGTTTTAGTTGCATGAACTACCTTGAATACATCTACAAGGTCGAGTTGGCTGATCTTCTGCATCTTTTTTAAGTTTCTATAGAGTTGATCTATTCTTTTGTGAGATTGGCATGTTAAAGTCTCCTAATACTGTTGTGTTGCTATCTATTTCTTTTTTCAATTCTGTTAACTGTTGTTTTATGTATTTTGCATGTATATCATTTGGGACATAGATGTTGACAAAGGTTATATCTTCTTGATCTACTGTAACTTTAATCATTATATAGTGCTCTTCTTTATATTTTTAAAATTAATTTTATAGAAAGTTTACAGAGACTAAGGGTTTCCAGTCATTCATTGTTGCACTTTTCTCCCCCTTTCCCCAATTCACTCTTCCTCTTGAAAAGAAAAATAAAAACTCTTTCATTGTTATGCAATCCCTCTCCCCCACTAGTCCACTCCACTATGCAGCCTTCACTCTGGACTTCTATAATGATAAGAATACCCGTTCATATGTCCCTTTTAAACAGTTCACTCACTCATCTATTTCAATGCAATATCCATCATTCCTCCCCTCCTTTTCTGCCTTCCCTCAAGCCTGGGGTCAGTCCCGTTTTACAACAGTGGCCTTATGCAATATTTGTCCGTTTGTGACTGAGTTGTTTCACTCAGGGTCATCCATTTTACATATTTCATGAGTTCCTTGTTTTTCAATGCTGCATAGTATTCCATTGGGTGAATATACCAGACCTTCTTTATCCATTCATTTGCTGATGGGCACTTTAGTTGTTTCCAGCTCTTTGCTATTGTGAACAAAGCCACAATAAACATGGGTATGCATATATCTCCTTGGATGTCAGTTACTGTTTCTTTAGTGTAAATTCCCAGGAGTGGAATTGCTGGGTCAAATGATATTTCTATTTGCAACTTTTTGAGAAAATGCCATACAGCCTTTCACAATGGTTGCACCTTACACTCCCACCAACAGTGAATAAGGGTTCCAGTTTCTCCAAAAGCTCGCCAGCAGTTGATGTTTGCTATTCTGTTAAATTTTGCTATTTTGGGGGGAGTGAGATGATATTTCATAGTTGTTTTGATTTGCACCTCTCTTAGAGCTAGGGATTTTTCATGTGTTTGTTTGCCATCTGAATGTCTTCTTTGGTGAAGTGTCTGTTCATATCCTGTGCCCATTTTTAAATTGGGTTATTTACCTTTATCTTGTTGTGGTATCTTCCTTATATTTTATAGTTGTTTTCTTCCTGATTTCTATTTTATCAGAGATTAGTATTGTACTCTTGCTTTTTAGTGGATGCCATTTTCTTGGTATATTTTTTTCCCCAGCCTTTGATTTTGAATCTGTCTCTTTATTTCTTAACGGTGTCTCTTGTAGGCAACACATTGACGAATTTTTTAAAATTTTTTAATCCATTCTGCTACTCATTTTCTCTTAATTGGTGCATTTAGTCCACTCACATGAAATGTGGTTTTTGACAGGACAGGCTTTATTGTTACCATTTTGCTGTGCTTCTTTTTCTATTGTTTCTGGTTACTATGGTCCATCCTTTGGTGTCTCTTTATGAAAGACATTCCTTAAAATTTCTTGTAGTGTTGGTTTTGGTTTCATAAATTCCTTATGTTCCTTGTTTTCTGCAAATGATCTAATTTATCTTTCATACGTGATGGACAGCTTTGCTGGGTACAAGATCTTCAGTTGGCAATTGTTTTTCTTTCAATTTTCTGTATATACTGTGCAATTGTTTTCTTTCTCACACAGTTTCTGTTGAGAAATCAGAACTTAATGTAATTGTTTCTCCTTTGAAGGCAACTCTTTGCTTTTCTCATGCTGTTTTTAGTTCTTGTTGTTGTTATGTGCCGTCGAGTTGCCTGTGACTCGTAGTTATCCTATATACAAAAGCCCTGGACCTTGCACCACCTCACTGTCTCCGACACAACTACTCCCATTATCCCACAATGGAATCAATCCATTTCCTTGAGTCTTCCTTTCCTGAACTGTCCCGCCACCCTCATAAACATGAGGTCCCTCTCCAAGGACTGGTACCTCGTTGTAACTTGTCCAAAGTATATCAAACGAAGCTTCAGAACCCTTGTCTCCAAGGAGCAGCCTGATTTGTTCTTCTAGTGATCCATGGTATATTCAACACTCTTTTTCAGCACCACAGCTGAAAGGCATCAATTCTCCTGCTATCATCCCTATTCATTGTCCAGCTCTCTGATTCATAACAAGCAATTATGAAGACTATGGCTAGCATCAGGTGCACCTTAGTATCTAGACTGACATTATTGCTCTTCAGTACTTTGGAGAGGTCCCTGACAGCCAACTTTGCAATGTAATTTGTGTCTTGATGTCCTGGCTGCTAGTATCAAGAGTGTTGATTGTGGAGCCAAGCAAACTAAAACTGTTAACAATATCATTTTCTTCACCATCTATCATTATGCTGTCAATTGGCCCAGGAGTGAGAATTTTCGTCTTCTTGATATTGAGCTTCAATCCATATTGAAGGCTACAGTCCTTGATCTTCTGCAGCACACCCTTAAGGTCCTCCTCAGTTCAGCAAACAAGGTTGTGTCATCTGCATAATGAAGGTTGCTGATGAATCTTCCTCCAATCTTGTACACTCTTTCCAATTTTGAACCATGCAGTGTCTAGTAGTCAAATATTACTTTAAAGTTGAACATCCAAATTAAGACAGACAAAGTAGAAGGATTTGCCATCCAACAGGCCTTTGAAACCCAATATAGAACAGAACACGTTTAAATTAGAGTAGCCGATACGGCACCAGAGTCTGAGCCTTCCAATGGGAATCACAAAGGAGAAGGAAAAGTTGCAAAAAGATCCTACTGATTGGAACATGGTTTGTGGGAAAATTGGAAATTGTTAAGGAAGAATTGGAACACATAAATATTGACATGAATCAAAATCAGCTGTAAAAACTAGGTCAGGTGCTGATTGTGGATTGTGGATCATAGATCAGATCACCAACTACTCATATGCAAACTAGAACTGAAGCTAAAGAAAATAAAATCAAATCCACAAGAACTAAAGTTTGACCTTGAGTCAATCCCTCCTGAATTTAAAGACTACTTCAGGAACATATTTTAGGTCTTGAATGTTAATGAGTAAAGACCTGATGAACGATGGGAGGATATCAAGAATATCATCATGAAGAATGCAAGAGGCCATTACAAAGATGGAGGAAGAAGACCAAAATAAATGTCAGAAGAGACTCTGAATATTGCACTAGAGTGTCAAGAAGCCAAAGCAAAGGGAAGAAATCGAGATGTGAAAGAGCTGAAGAGACGAGTTCAAAGGGTAGCATAGGAAGATAAAACAAATTATTATAATGAAATGTACAAAGACATGGCATTAGAAAAATCAAAAGGGATGAATCCACTCAACATTTCTTAAGCTGAAGCAATGGGAGAACAAATTCAAGCCTCAAGTTAGAATACTTAAGGATGCTGTGGGCAGAATGTTCAATGGTCCAGGAAGCACCAAACAAAAATTTAAGAAGTACACTGGGTCACTATAACAAAAAGAATTGGCAAACATAGAATAAATTTGTGAAACAACGTATGATCGAGAGCCTATGGTGATGAAGTTTAAGCTGCTCTGAAGGAATTGTCAAAAAACAAGGCACTTGGAATTGACGCCATACCAAATGACATATTTCAACAAACAGATGCTACCCTGGATATGCTCACCAGGTTTTGCCAAGAAACCTGGAAGACAATCACCTGGCCAACAGACTGCAAGAGAGCCATACTTATTCCCATTTCCAAAAAAAGATGACTGACAGACTATGGAAATTATCAAATAAAATCATTAATATCACATGCAAACAATATGCTGCTGAAAATGATCCAAAAATGACTGGAACAACACATCAACAGAGAACTGCCAGATATGTAAGCTGAGTTTAGAAGAGGCTGTTGCACTAGGAACATTATTGCCAATGTCAGATGGATCTTGGCTGAAAGCAGAGTACCAGAGGAATGTCTATCTGCATGTCACTGACTATGCAAAGACATTTGACTTTGTGGATCACAGAAAACTATGGCTAACTCTGAGGAGAATGGGAATCCCAGAACACTTGTTTGTACTTATGAGAAAACTATACTTGGGAGAGGAGGCAGTCATCAATACAGAGCAAGGAAATTCTATGTGTTTCAAAATCAGGAAAGGTGTATGCCAGGGACTCATCCTATGTCCATATCTTTCAATCTATATGGACAACAGATCATTTGGGAGGCTGGGCTCTATGAGGAGGAATCTGGCATCAGGATTGGAGGAAGATTCATCAACAACCTGTACAAAACCTTGCCAGTCGGTACTAAGGAGGACCTGAGGCACTTGCTGCAGAAGGTCAAGGACTGCAACCTTAAATATGGACTTAAGTTCAACATCAATAAAACAAAGATTCTGGGAAGCCTAGTGGCAAGAAGAGGTACTGCAATCCCAGAAATACGTGGTTCGAATCCACCAGGTTCTCTGCTGGAGAATGAGGGGCAGTCTCCTCCTGTACCAGTCAGATCTGATTTGATGGTATACACACAAAAAATAAGAAAAATAATTTTTTTTAAAAAAAGTTTCTGCAAAAAAAAACCCAACAAAGATTCTCACTACTGGGCCATTTGGCACCATCATGATAGAGGTGAAGACATTGAGATTGTTAACAGCTTCATCTTACAGGCTCCACAATCAACACTCTTGTTACTTGTTGTTGTTATGTGCCGTGGAGTGGCTTGCGACTCATAGTGACCCTGTGTACAAGAGCCCTAAATGCTGCTCTATCCTGTGCCAACCTTGCCATCTCCAATACCCTCATTCCCACCATCCCAGTGACAGAATCGATCCATCTCATAGAAGGTCTTCTCCTTTGCTGTCCCTCCATTCTTCCAAACATGATGTCCCTCTCCAAGGACCAGTCCCTCCTTGCAACATGCCCAAAGTATGTCAGACGACGCTTCAGAATCCTTGACTCCAAGGAGCATTCTGGCTTAACCCTCTCCAGGACAAACCTGTTTGTTCTCCTAGCAGTCCATGGTATATTCAACACTTGTCTCCAGCACCACAGCTCAAAGGCATCAATTCTCTTTCTATCATCCCTATTCACTGTCCAACTCTCTGATGCATAGCACGTAATTGCAAAGACTATAGCCTGGATCTGGTTCACCTTAGTCCCCAGCCTGATGCCATTGCTCTTCAGTACTCTTGAGAGGTCCCTTACAGCTGACTTTACCAACGCAATTCGTCTCCTGATTTCCTGGCTGCTGCTACCAAAAGTGTTGACTGTGGAACTAAAACAAAAACTGTTAATTATCTCAATCTCTTCACCATCCATACTGATGCTGCCAATTGGCCCAGTGGTGAGAATCTTTGTTTTCTTGACATTGAGTGTCAATCCATATTGAAGACTGCAGTCCTTGACCTTCTGCAGCAAGTGTTTCAGGTCCTTTTCAGTCTCAGCAAGCAGGGTTGTGTTATCCGCATAATGCAAGTTGATGATTCTTCCACCAATCCTGATGCCTCATTCCTCCTCGTACAGCCCAGTATCTCGGATGATCTGTTCTGCATACAGATTGAAAAGGTATGCAGCCAAAATACATCCCTGATGGACCCCTTTCTTGATTTTGAACCATCCACTATTTCCCTGCTTTGTTCTGATGACTGCCTCTTGGTCCAAGTAGGTTTCACATTAGCACAATCAAATGTTCTGGGATTCCCATTCTTCTCAGAGTCAGCCATAGCTTGTTGTGATCCACACATTCAAAAGCCTTTGTGTAGTCAATGTAGCACAGATAGACATTCTTCTGGTATTCTCTGTTTTCTGCCAAGATCCATCTTACATTAGCGATAATATCCCTAGTACCACAACCTCTTCTAAACCGAGCCTGCACTTCTGGCAGTTCTCTGTTGACATATTGTTTCAAAAGTTTTTGGATAATTTTCAGCAGAGTCTTGTTTGCATGTTGATATCAATGATATTGTTTGATAATTTCCACACTCTGTTGGGTCATCTTTGGAATGGAAACAAATATTGATCTCTTTCAGTCAGTTGGCCAGCTGGCTGTCCTCCAGATTTCCTGGCATAACTTAGTGAGCACATCCAGGGCAGCGTCTGTTTGTTGAAATCAATCAATTTGTATGCTGTCAACTCCTGGAGACTTGTTTTTTGCCAATTCCTTCAGAGCAACTTGAACTTCCTCCTTCATCACCATAGGCTCTTGCTCATACGTTATTTCATGAAATTCTTCTGTGTCAGCCAATTCCTTCTGATACAGTGACTCTGTGTACTCCTTCCATCTTCTTTTGATACTTTCTGGATCATTTAACATTCTACTCAAACTATCTTTAAGTACTGCCACCCGTGGCTTGAATTTGTTTTTCAACTCCTTCAACTTAAGAAACGCTGAGCGAGTTCAGCCCTTTTGATTTTCTGACTCCATCTCTCTGAACATTTCATCACAGTATCTTGCTTTGTTGTCCTGAGCTGCCTTTTGAAATTTTCTGTTCAGCTCTTTGATTTCTTGATTTCTTCCTGTAGCTTTGGCTTTTTGGCGCTTTAATGCAATACTCAGAGTCTCATCTGACATCCATCTTGGTCTTTTCTTCTTCTTCAGCTTTTGTAATGATCTTTTGCATTCCTCATGGAAGATTTTCTGATATCCTCCCAGAGCTCATTTGGGTCTATGCTCATTGGTGCTCAAGGCCTCAAACCTGTTCCTTAAATGGTTTTGAAATTCGAGTGGGACAGACTTAAG
>NW_006400038.1:1305822-1326017 GCF_000299155.1 Elephantulus edwardii
TATCAATGCGTCTTGATTGCATGTTTGATCAATTCCGGACTGCAAAAGTTGGTAGAAATCTTCTATTTCCTCCTCTTTGACTCTAGTTGTTGGTGCATATATTTGAATTATAGTGGTATTCACTGGATTTCCTTGTATGTGTATGGATATTATCCTGTCGCTCACCACATTGTATTTCAGGATAGAGCTGTAAATGACTTTTTAAAATATGAAACCAACCCCATTTTTTCTCGCCTTTTCATCCCCGGCATGGTAAATCATATGATCATCGCAGGAAGGAAATAAAAAGACAGATTGCATTGGGAAAATCTGTGGTCAGTGACCTCTCCAGAGTACTAAGGAACAATGTGTCAGTTTAGAGACTAAGGTGCACCTGATCCAGGCCATGTTGTTGTTGTCATGTGCCACTGAGTCACATGTGATTCATGATGACTGTACAACAACCCTATACCTTTCTCTATCCTGTGCCAGCCTTATTGTCTTTAATATACTTACCCCCAGCCGTTGAATCAATCCATCTCATTGAGGATCTTCCTTTCTTGTGCTGCCCCTCCACCTGCCCAAGCATAACATCTCTCTCTGAGGACTGGTCCTTCCTTGTAACATGTCTAAATTATGTAGGACGAAGCTTCAGAATCCTTGCCTTCAAGGAGCAGTATGGTTTCACCCTCTCTAGGACAAATTTATTTGTTCTCCTAGCCGTCCATAGTATATTCAATACTCTTCTCCAACACCGCAGCTCAAAGGCATCAATTCTTTTTGTCCAGCTTTCTGATACATAGCAAGTAATTGCAAAGACCATGGCCTCAATCAGGCACACATTAGTCTCCAGGCTGACATCGTTGTTCTTCAGTACTTTGGAGAGGTCTCTGACAACAGACTTTCCCAATGTTTTTAATTTTGTAGCTGTTGGCACCAAGAATGTTGATTGTGAGGTCAAGGAAACTGAAACTTGCCATAGTCTTCACAATTACATGCTTTGCATCAGAGAGCTGGACAATGACTTAGGATGATAGAAGAAGCAGCGATGTTTTGAGTTGTGGTGTTGGAGAAGAATATTGAATATAACATTGAGAATAAACTAAGAGAATAAACAGGTCTGTTCAGAAGAGGGTAAAACCAGGTGGCTTGGATGAGAGGGATTGACTCAGTGATGGGGGTAATGGAGTAGATGTGTCAGACATGATTAAATTGGCTCAGGTTAGAATAGGGTTCAGAGTTGTTGTCCAACTAGAAGTAGAGAAGTTAGAGACGACTTGATGGCACGTAACAACACAACAACAAATCATTATCTTCTATTTTGGAGAATTTGACCATGGTATGTCTTAATGATTTTCTTTTGTGGTCTAGTCTATTTTGTGTTTACTGAGCTTCCTGAAAGGAATTCTGCTTTCTTCATAACACATGGGAAGTTTTCTTCTAATACCTCTTCCACAATTTTCTCAGTGTTTTCCCTAAATATTCCAGTATTGTGAAATTCCAGTCATACTTATAACATTCCTTTTGAAGTCATCCCATATGATTCTAATGTTTTCTTCCTCTTCTTCTTTTTTTTTCCTTTGATTTTCCCTTGTGTTTCCATTGAAGTTCTTATCTTCCAGCTCAATGATTCTCTGCTCCATTTCTTGTTTTCTAATTTTTTTTGTCTCTCTGTGTTATCTCTCTGCCATTTTGGTTTTAACATTCTTGATTGCATTTTCATGCATTTCTATTATTTCTAGTAAAATGCTGGCTGTACTCACTCGGTCTTGTAATGATGTTTTAAGTTCTTGTACATTGTTATCTCAATTTTCAATTCTTGTATCTTTTGCATTTTTTCCCTGTAGCTGTTAAGTTTCTCCTCATTAATATATTTCTTTTTAATTATTTTCTTTGCTTCCAAAGTTTGTATACCATGTGTTTCATACCATTCTTCATATTGAGTTTCATACAATCATTTTCATGAATAATGTGTGTTTTTTTGTTTTTTTTTCTTTTAGAGCAAATCTGTTTATAATATTAAATTATGAAACTCTGATAGTATTTACAAATGGTTAGCAAATATGTTGGTAAAAAAAATAATTCAGGTATCTCAGTTCCCTTTCAGGATCTGTCAGTGAAAATGGCAAACAGTTTTGTCTCTTGGAAGACATTAATGACCACCCAGAGGAGCCCCTGATGGAAAGCGTCTTATTCTAAGTGTTCCATGTCACAGCTTTAGACCCTCGACATTCCTCTTCAAGTTCTGCAGCTCCTTTCCCTGTCTTTGTTTTTCCAGTTTGAAGGCTAGCTTGTTGGCTTTCTTCTCCACTCGCCGTTCCTTGCACTCTTCTTTCATAGCTTGCTTCCTTGCTCTTTTATCATCCTTGCTTTCATTTCTAGAACGCGGCTGGGTTGACACCTTAGACAGATCACTGACATTAATCATCTGCATTCGCTCCACTTGCTTTGCTGTGAGTCCTTTCTTAGGTAAGACATTGAGAGGTATTCCTGTTTTAGAAGATATCCATATTTGTTTGGGCTTAGGTTGATCTTTGATAAGCTGTGGATGGTTGTATAAATCAGAGTATGTGCTACAGATAGATTCACAGTCCCACTTCTCCTTGACTTCCTCAAGAACGACAGTGACAATTTCTTCTTCCTCAGACTCATTGCTCTCATTCATTAGCAGGTCCTGGTCTTCAAAGGGTTCTAGAGTATTCAGTTTTACACAATTCTCTGCCTTCTCCTTATAGTAGTCATTCAAAACCTCCTGTAACCCGACTGCTGTCCACTTGAATGGAACCTTCCAGTTCAACATTATCCAGAGCTCCAATCTCATCATCATCATACTGCTCATAGAACTTCTCAAACCTGTCATCGTACAGGGTCAGCTGCTCATTTCTCCTCATGACCGAGGAAGTCATGGAATACTCAGTGAAGTGACTTTTTGTTTCCTCTTCCCAAAACAAGTGGTTTCTTCAGCTCCATGAGGTCTGCCTGGGACAAACCTATCATCTCCATCTGACAGTGGGTCTTCTGAGTCATAGTCCTCACTGCTGCTACCAGAGTTCTTCTCTTCATCCATATCTTCCCATTCGCTGTCATCTTCAGCCTCACATTTATGTGTATCAACTACTTCTTCCACTTCACCTGCAGGCCCATTGGCCTTAAGAATAAAATCACCTTCAAGCTGATTATTTGAATTATCAAAGTCAAAATCATCATCAAGAGCTGCAACAATGTCAGGATCAAAATCCAATCTAGGTCCTGAAACAGGAGCTGCTTTATTTAACAATCCAACATCTTCCTCAAAGTCTGACGCGAACACGGATGATGGCAACTTAATTCCAGTGCTTGGAATCAATGTTTCTTCCGCCTCCTCTCTTCTGCTGTGTGCACTGAAGCTGCTGGTGGGAATGAGCTCTGAGGGCCCAGAAAGTTCTTTTAAGTGCTGCAGGTAGTCATAGTCATCATCAAAGAACACACCATACTCCCTCTGTTCTGCTCGCCTTTCTTCATCATTTACCTTCTGTGTCGGCAACAGGATCCTCTGAGGAGCAGTCTCATCTGCAGATAATGGATCTCTTTGGCTCCGATGGACCAAGTGAAAAGACACAGCATTCTTCTTCTCTATAAAGGGCTTTTTCTTTCTGTGAGGCATGTCGTGGCCGCATGCAGCTCACCCCAAGAACTGCGGGACGACGCTCTCGAAGTCCCGGGCACCCAGCAAGCGAAGGACCCGGGGCCTGACGTACGTGAAGTCCAGCCGTCTCCGGCTCTATGAATAATGTTTTTTAAAATTAATCACCATTGGATCTTGCCCATCATTCCTTGTCTTTTCACCCCAATCCTACCCATTTTATTCCCCCCTCCTTTCACCCACCAAATTGTGCAACACTATGGTTTTGCCTCCACCCATCCTCATCCCTCTGCTCCTACCCTTTTCCTTTTTCGGTTGCCATCTATATATTTTACTAGTTATACTTCTATTTTTGTTTTGAATAATCATTTTTTTACTTTTTTAAAAATTTAGGTTATTTTTCATTTCAATGAACATCTACAGAGATTTTCTTCTATTTTTACAATAATATACTTCTATTTTTACAATAATAGTCTTATGCAGAATTTGTCCTTGTGAGACTGAGTTAGTTTACTCAGCATAGTGTTCTCCAATCCTCCCAAGTTATATAGTGGTGTTTTGTTTTGTTTTGTTTTGCTCTGAGTGCTGCATAGTATTCCATTGCATAAACGTACCACAATTTCTTAATCCATTCAGTTGTGTTTGGACATTGGGACTGTTTTCATGTTCTTGCAGTAGTGAATAATGCTGCTATGAAAATTGTTGTACAAATCATCATTTGTGTCTTAGATATAATGTCCTTGAGGTAATCTAATGTCCCTAGTAGTGGAATAGCTGAGTCAGCTGGCTCCCTGTCACTGTAGTATAAGCTTTTTTAATGGCTTCTGTTTCTTATTCCATCATTTCCATTTTCTTCTGTAGCTATTCAAATTACTCTTCAGCAATATAGTCCTTCTTTTTCTCTGCCTCTAGTGGTGTTGTTGTTGTTGTTAAGTGCCGTTGAGTATTGGATGACTCATAGTGGCCATATGAATGGAGGATCTGAACACTTGTATAACTTTCATCATTTCTCCAAGTTCATAGCGTTTCTGGAGGCAAGCTATTTCAGAAGTGGATGACACTCCTGCTCCCAAGCTTGTTTTAATCAGGGAGCTCTACCAAACACTGTTCACCATGGCCTATTGACACACTATAGCCTTTGACACATCAGTGTCACAGTGTTTAGCATCACAGCAATCACAAGTTACCTTTATACAGCAAATGGACAGACGAGTGCTATACCACTTAGAAGAATGTTTGACCAAAAACAATTAAAACCAGGCTTGAAGGCCACAGATTAAAATCACCCACCTTTGGCTTGGTAGCATCACTTTCTATCTACTAGGTTAACAGAGCTCTCTCATTGTTGTTATGTTGTTAAGTGCCGTTGAGTCATAGACGACTCATGGTGACCCTATGAATGAAAGATCTGAACACTTGTATAACTTTCATAGTTTTTCCAAGTTCATAGAATTTAAGGAGGCAATGTCTAAATTTCATACCACTGGATAACAATTACCAGTGATTAATTCTATCAAACACAGCCACACAAATGGAGGTGAGGTGATGATTGAAACAATGTTTCTGAAGAGAGGCAAGTGCACAAACTGTTGAATGTAACTAACCAACCTGAGAAAAGAAAATGTTCACACGCACTATGGAGTCTGGACTTGCTCCTACGTTGTCCGCTGGCAGGTTTACTTGCTGGGCAAAATACAAGAAACAAAGATGGCCATCTTGGTCCAGCGGGATGTCCTCTTGTGTAGTCCCTTTATTTATGGCTTCCATTGTTTCTTCCATAATTTGTACCACCTTCCATAGCTGTTTGAATGCCTCTGTGTCAGTGTATATTTTCTTCCTCCTGACCCTGGGATAGTAGTCACTGGGTCTACAATATATTCTTATTGTTCCCCCCCCCCCCCCCTTAAGAAGTCTTACTTTGTTCGAGGCTGCCTGCTGGTTTCCTGACATGTGAAGTTTTTCTTGGTAATTTTTAAGCCATTTCTCTTGAGTCTGCATAAATTGTTCATAGTTCTTCTTTTTATGATGGTATTGATTAGTTGTCAGCTTAAAATGTTCAACCTTTGGGGTGGGCTACTCACTCTACTGGAAGTCCTACTGGAAGTTTGCCTTCAGAATCTAAAGTCCTTCAGTTCTCCCTGGTCTGCAATGCAACCCTGCAAAAATCTTGCCTTAATATAGTTTTCTCTCCCAAAACTCTATTGTCCTCCTTTGTCTGTGGACTGGCAGAGTGGTACAAGACCAGGTACTCCACTTAAGCAGTGTCTGTCCTGGGGCCTTTGAAGGCAGCTCTCTCTCTTGCACCTCTGTATGCCAACCGAGAAAATTAGTCTCTTCTCTGTTTGTAGTTTTCTGTCCCAAACTCAATTGTCTTCTTTAGTCCCTGATGGCCCCACAGTTGCAGGGCTCCCCAAATTGAGGCACCTTTTTCAAGTAGAGTTTCAGTTCCGTTTCTCTGCTTTACCTGAAAGTGCTGAGTCTGGGAAAGAGTGTCTCATTTGATGAAGTCTTCCTTTGTCTTTGGAGTGGCACAAGATCAAGTTATTTCTGTCCAAGGTAGTTTGAAGGCAACTCATTTTCCAGCAGTTCAGCATGCCAGCTGAGAAAGTTAATCTCTTCACTGCTTGTAGCTTCCTGTCCTAAACTTTATTGTACACTTTGGTCCGTGGAATGGCCTTATGGCTGGAGGGATCCCCAAATGGAGGAACCTTTCTCCAGGGGAGTTTCAAGCCCTTCTCTACTCCTTACCTGAAAGTGCTTTATGAGAAAGTATGTCTCATCTGATGTTGTCTTCTCCCCTGAAGTCTAATGTCCTCTTGTTCTGGAATGACACAAGATCAGAGGCATCAACTTAAGCCATTTCTGTCCAGCGAGTTTGAAGGCAGTTATCATCTTAGCACCTCAGCATGCCAACTGAGAAAGAGTGTTTCTCCCCTGCTATATCTCACACACGATTGTCCTTTTTGGTCCCTGGGATGGCCCTGTAGTGGCAGGGATCTCCAGATGGAAGAACCTTTCTCCAGGGGACTTTTTGGCCCTTCTCTCCCCCTACAGAAAAGTGCTGGTTCTGGGAAAGTATCTCATATGATGATGTCTTCTCTCTGAAGTCTAATATCTTTTGTTGTCTCAGGAGTGGAGTGAGAACAAGGGTGCCAATTTAAGCAGTTTCTGTCCAAGGGTGTTTGAAGGCAACTCTCTTTCTAGTACCTTAGCATGTCAGTTGAGAAAGTCATGCTCTCCCCTACTTGTAGCTCCTTGCCCCAAATTTTGTTGTTTTCTTTGGTCCCTGGATGGTCCTGCAGTGGCAGGGATCCCTAAATTGAGAAGTCTTCTCCAGGAGAGTTTTGGGCCCCCCCTTGTCTCCTCCCTGTTTTTTAGTTTTGTTCCACATTTTCCTTGACTCTATCCAAGATGTATTTGAATTATGGTGTTGGCAAAGAGTATAGAACACACTCTGAATCACCAAAAGAACAAATAAATCTGTAGTGAATGAAGTGCGAATAGAGTGCTCCTTAGAGACAAGACCAGTGAAAATTTGTCTCATTTACCTTGGGTATAAATTTAGGGGGAACCAGTTTGGAGAGAGACATTTTGCTGAGAAAGGTAGATGACCAGAGAAAGAGATAAACATCTACAATGAGATGGATTGATATAGTGACTACCACAATGGGCTAGAGCATGATAGAGCTTGTGAGGCTGGTACAGGATAGAGTAAGCCATGAGATGTGCTGTTCATATGATTGCTAGGAGTCATAGTCAACTTGATGAAATTAACAAGAGTAATGACCATCCAAACCTGGAAGCAGGAGCAGCATCCACTTCTGAAATGGCTTGCCTCTGGAAACTATGTACGAACAGTGCTCAGGCCTTTTGTTCATAGGGTCACTATGAGTCGTCTACGACTCGACGGCACCTAAAAACAACAACAACAATGACTATACAAGATCAGTGTTAATATCTGAGTAGTTCTTCTGGTCACAGTGTAAAGGAAATCAAGGTTGGTATGGTGGCCTAGTGACAAGAAGCTGTTGCTACAATCCTGAAAACATGCAGTTTGAGTCCACTAGCTTCGGGTCAGCTATGGGTCAGTTCTGACTTGATGGTACACAACAACAACAACAAAAATATAGTTAATTAGTCCTTTGAACTAATTATTTCAATACCCCTTTGCTTTGCTTCCCTCTTTTTTTTTTTTTTTGGCTTGCACATAGTTCCATATCCACAAAGCCTCTATGTGATGAAGTGGTAGGTTGTACGTGGCAGCAGTTTAGATGGCACACTACTCAATCACAGAGGGGAAGAGATCACAGATCTTCCAAACGTGAGGACACTGTGCATGTGACATTAAGCAGGAGCATCATACCAGGCACAATCACTACTAACCCACAGATAGTAGCCAAGAAAGACATAATATGCATACCTCAAGAAGAGGAGAATGTGTAGAGAATGCACTGCTCCAAACATGGGTGTTGTGTGTACCAGGTACAGAATACACAGTCAGAGGCAGTATCTACACACTCAGAAGTCAATGAAGGTCAAAATTCTCATCAGAGACAGAACCTTCACCAATTTAGGGACTGAATGCATGCCATGAACAGCACATGTGCCTAGCATCAGAAGTCTTGCATCTCAGAGCTTCACACTCAATGCCAGATATGTACAAACCTGGAAGAACTGCCTGGTATCTGGTGGTTGAACTCAGGGGAATCTCACTCCTCTGTTCTGTGGGGTGTGTGCAGAACAATGTGGATATTGAAACTTTTTTATTGACAGTCAGTTGTTGTGGTCACCATTACAGTGCTGTGTTCCTGATTCAATCAGAAAGGTGTTGCAAAATTTCAAAATAGCTGTGCTGTGCCAGATCTGTTCATTATTCACCACTCCATCTGTTTTCCTATTCCATGCTTTCATTCCGTTTCTTCTTTCACTTGGTATTTGAACTATTTATTTTTCATTTTCTTTGAAAATCAAGGTTCCAGGACTATCATTCACATCTTTTATATTTGGTTTCTTGTGTCTTACTTGTGGAGGCTCTGAGCTGCCATCTATCTAGTCTTCCATCTTGCTAGAAATGTTGTTTTTGTCTTTGTGTTTGTGCTGCTCCTTTTAACTCAGCAGTGATGAAGTTGGTGACACATCTCCTACAGATATGGCCTCATTAACCTAACAAAGAAAGGTCTATTCTTGAACGTGGCTCCATCCACACATAAGGTGTTAAGATTCCAACATATAAGTATAGAGACACAATTCAATCTCTTAAACCTGCTGTTTTATTATCAGTTTCATCCAAGACACCTCTTTCCCTACCAATTTCAACCTCACTACTTCATTGTTTCTTTTCTATGCATATCTTCAGTATTTCTTTGCTTCCATTCATCTGAAGTAGTACCAAAGTGGTACTTCCATTCAGCTCAAGGTAGTGCTAAACAAAACAAACCATATCCACTCTAAATTGTAAAAGCCGATAGCACAGAATATATCTTCTCTGTAGGATTTGTAATACAATAATAATAAAATAATCTGTAATGAATGAAACTGACACATCTTTCTTCTGGAAGCAGCTGGGGGGGGTTCAACTGCTGACTTTCAAAGAGATTTAACTACTGTGCCATCAGAGTTCCTTCAAGGCTATATAATTCTAACTTAAATTTATCCTATGCTTTGGCTTGTATGTCCTCTGACTGACAATATGTGTTTTGATGTCTCCTACTCAGTGAAGAAGACTGCTTGTGCACACAGATGTTAAGGAAATAAAATTGTGCAGAGAAAATGTCAAAGCCATTATTGAGATTTTTCACTGGCAAGTCTTTATACTGGCTGCCTATAATGCTATTTTCAGTGCCTCTGGTCTCCTATTTCATGGTTGCTTCCCAGAATCCCAGAGTGTTTTCTGTCTCTTGTTGCAATTTAGAACAAGAGAAAGAAAGGAAGATGGAGGAGTTGGAAATAATGGCACCCAGGAATCAGATCTAGGATTATGAGCAAGTCTCCATGGTAGGAGACAAAGGAGTCAGAAGGGGTTTAGTGTGGGATCATCTGGACAACAGGAAAGATGTGGGTGGGAAGCAAAGGATAAGGGTGAGGAATCAGGAGTATTTAGTTGAGGTTGGAAGGTGACAGAGATAGTTCTTCAGTTGCTCAGGCAAGCCTAGACTAAGTGTCACAGCAAGTAATGCTGAAAACCACTTCTCCAGGTTTAGAGTGCTTACAAAGGAGGACCACTCTATCAAACACGTGCACCAGGCAAGGGATATGCTATTTCTGAGAGCATAGCTCAGGGTCACTCACAAAACCTTTGATAATAACTTTTCGAGTGTCCACAGGGAGTTGTGCTGCTTACCCAAAGACTGTGCCTCCAGTCATCCAGATCCACCAAGGGGAAAGATGGATGATCATCTCCCAAGTGATTTACAGCCTTAGAAACTTAGTAGAAGGTCAGTTATGGATCAGTTTCAACTCAGTAGCAATGCGTGTCTTGAGAAGTAAACAGTAAGGCTGGGGGCATAAGGGGCTAGTCCCTGTCTTATTTATATTGAAAATGTAGGTAATTATATAATATAGGGAAATAATTTCATTTCCATAGTCTTTACAAACTTAACTTTCTTTCATTCATTCATAATGCAAGAGCTAATACCCACTTCATGATAAAGGGAAATGAAACATGATTTTTCAAGTAAAGCAAACACACACTTCACCTTAACTTGTCATCAACTTTCAATATGAAGATCATTGAGTTTTGTATTAAATAAATAAGGGAAAATTTTGAATGATTTTGATATGTCAATATTTGTGCCATGTTTGAGTACAACCTATTTTGTTTGGTTGTAACAACTCTGACCTGTGAAAGCACTAAATAGCAAAGAAATTAAAAACTCATTTTTCAAAGGAGAGTTGGCTTGAGTTGAGAAATGGTTTCAGTTGTTCTGAATACTTTCTTTGTTCCTCTTAACTATTTTTAATCTCTTAGGAAATAAGCATGTTGGTTGGACTTGTGTGCTCTCCCCAGGAGCTACAGTTCTAGGGTTGGTTGGACTTGAGTCTGGCCTCCAGCTCTGCCTGTGATTGTGGGCACACTGAAGGAAACTCCCTTTCAACCAACTCACTCCTCATGGCAGATCTCATCATGGAGGTGACCACACTACTTCAGATCTTATGAAAGGAATGACCACATCACAACAGCCAAACCATAGCATCATGGCAACAAAGCTGACACACAGCCTTACACATTACAGTTTGCCCCCTATCAACTTGGCACATGTATATATCTTCTTGAATCACAATCTTAAATAAAATTATGAAATTATATACATATATATAAAACATGATAGAATAAATTTGCTTACAGTGGCAAAGTTAACAGGACAGCAAGTAATAAATGTTGAAGAGGCTGTGGTGAGATAGGAATGCTTATAAATTGTTGGTGGGATTGTAAATGGTAAAACTACTCTGGAAGGAAGTTTGACATTTCCTCAAAAAGCTGAACATAGAAATTCCATATGACCCAGCTATTCCATTTCTTGGAATATACCCCAAGAACCCTGAAAATGAGGCACAAATAGAGATCTGTACACCAGTGTTCCTAGTTATTCACCATTGAAAGATCATGGAAACAGCTCAAATGTCCAACCACAAGCGAATGGATTGAGAAATCATGGTATATTCACATGATGGAATACTACAAAGCACACGGGAGCAATGATTTTGTAAATTACTACCTAACTTGGGAGGGACTGGAGAGCATTATGCTAAGTGAATTAACTCAGTCTCATAAGGACATATATTGTATAAGACCATAATTATAGACTGAGTATGAGGATTGGGGGGGAGGGAAAAACAAAGGGGTGAGGATGGGTGGGGGTTCGGGATTGGTTAATCATATGATCACACAATTTGATGGGTGGAGGGAGGGGTGGGTAAAACAAATGGAAAAGATCTGGTGTGCAAAACAATGTATATGAACTTTGTAAATAAACCAGTATTTAAAAACAAAACAAAAAAAATCTAGTATGCTTACAGCCAGAAATACACTCACTCAATTCAAACTTATTGCCATTGAATCAGAACCAACTCATAGTTGATCCTCCAGTGGGCTTCCAAGGCTAAAAATCACACAGAGACTTTCCATTTTTCTTCCTCAATGCAGCTGGTGGCATGGGAACAGTTGGTGGATACACACTCAAAGTAGTTTACTAGCCCATTTACACTTTATATTTTGTGAGTGACAAATATAGAGATACCATGCATCTATGCAGGAAGAAATGCTCATAGCAATCACAGCCCTTATTTTTGCTATTGGTCATACGCCACAACTGCAATTGAAAAATGCAGTCTTCCTCCATCTGTTTGGCATTCCTTTTGTCCTCAGTAAATACCTCAGATGGTTGTGACTTTTTTTGCGTGGTGGTGTGACCCAGCCTTCACTTCTGCATAGTCATGTCAGAATTGGATTCCTATAGTTTTCCATTGACTTTAACTTAACCACAAAGCAAAGTAGTACTGTGACCCAAAGAACCTCCTGCATTCCAGACGTACTCCATTATGCAATATCAATCATATATCCCTCAGTAAGTAGGATCAAACATGCTAGACAATGCTGTGTCTCTTTTCTTCACTTGTTCATACAGAGCCAAGTCCCAACAAATCTACTCCATTCACTGTGTGGTATTTATGCTGCCTCTGTATCCCTTTTTCTTCTCTGACACTGTCCTTTTCATCCCTTGAAGGGAAAACTATAGCAGCCTATCCCTTCATCTCCCTTCTCCATCAAAATCTTCCTTCTCATATCCATCAGGTATATTTCCCAAAATCCAAACATTTCATTCTGCTATTATCCCATGCATACAAGCTCAAGATGACAAAATTATCATGTCCATGAGAGCACAGAGCTCTGTTTGCTGTTTGGATGGATGAGGCATGATCCTGGGAAGAACCATGTGTTCACACACCAGGCTGGGTAAATGGGAATTTAGTAAAGGGGGTCTGATAAGAAAGGTAGAGTTGAAAGAGAGCAATAAAGATGATCTAACACCTAAGAAGAATAGCAGGGAAGCCACTGACAATTGTTTGAGGTTGAATTTTATTCCCCAAATATGCTGCAGTCTTAAATTTCAGTGTCTATGAGTTTGATCGTATGTGGAAATAGTCTTTGTTGACATAATTAAGTGAGGTCATATTGGATTAGGGTGGACTCTGACTTAATGTGGTCATTGTCACAGAGGGAAAAAGGCCCCTCGATGATGGAGTGATGAATCAAAAGGTTAAGAAACACTAAGGACTGCTGACACCCAGCAGAAGAAGGAGGCAAAGAATAGATCTCTCTCAGAGCTTCCAGAGAGGGACAACACAATAACATCTAGCTGTCAGACTTCTAGCTTCTATTAAGCTTCTAAATCTGTAATTTTGTCACCAGTGACAGAAAACTTACAACCTAGAGGATCAAAGGGGGGGGGCAGCTTCCTTCATCTTGAGGTAGTGGTCTGGAGGGTGCTGGACCTTGTGGACTAGGCCATGCCAATACATGGTGACACCACAAGGGGGGAAATGGGAGTCCTGGTATGTCTCCCTCTTCCTCACACTGTGATGTCTTGCCCTGGCTAGGTTTTCAAAGCTGTGAGTTTTTGGAAGCATATCACAAGTCCTATCTTCTGAGCTATCTTTGAACTGACCAGTTTTCTGTCAGCAGTCAAGCACTTAACCATGATTGGCACTCAGGGACTCCTGGTTGCTTGTACCTAATGCTGTTGACTCAATTCTGACAGAAATCATTTACTAGGCTTCCAGTGCTGTGTTTACAGGATGAGACTGTCCATCTTTCTTAATCCACCAGGAGCAGCTGATAGATTTGAACTGCTAATCTTTTGGTTAGGAACACAATATATAACATACCCAGTCTTCAAAGCACCTTGGTTTCTTGCTAGTGCCTTCAATTTTCCACCCTTAATCACTGGCCAGAAGCACAGAGATCGTACAACATATGTCCAGGACAGCTTTCCAGGGTCAGAGCAGTGACAAGAAGGGTGGCCAGTGGATGAAGTACAACAAATAGAAGATCCTGGCCCCACTGTTTTGTGCTATTAAATAGATTCAACTCATAAAATGACCCTACAGGAGAGAGTAGAACTGCTTCCTAGCATTTCCTAGGCTGAAATACTTATGAAGGGGAGATTCCCAGGGTTTTGTGTTGTTCTGTTGTGTTTTTTTCCTCCCCTGAAGAGTGACTAGATGGGTTGAGAGCTACTCTTTGAGCTGGCAGTCAAGCTCTTAATCATTGCACCATCAGGGTTCCTTTTCTGGCACAGGCCTCACTTAGTACCAGTTGGTGTTGATCAATTCTGACTCATGGTATGTTCCTCCTTTTCTCTAGCTCTCTTTTTATTTCTTGCTATAATGTTTTATAGCGTTCTTTGTATGGTTCAAAATCAGGAAAGAAGTGTATCAGGAATCCATCCTGTCTCCATACCTTTTCAACCCATATGCAGAACAGTTCATTTGGGAAGCAGGGAGTTATAGGAGGAATGTAACATCAGGATTTCAAGTAGACTCATCAATAACCAGCTTGCTGAAATTGTGAAGGACCTGGAGCATTTGCTACAGAAGGTCAAAGACTGAAGTCTTCAATATGGATTGAAGCTCAATATCAAGAAGACTAAGATTCTCACCACTGGGCCAATTGGCAGCACCATGATGGATGGAGAAGAGATTGAGTTTGTTAACAATTACAGCTTGCTTGGCTCTATAATCAACATTTTTAACACCAGCAGTCAGGAAATGAAAAGACGAATTGCATTGGGAAAATCTATTGTCAGGGACCTCTCCAGAGTGCTGAAAAGCAATGATGTCAGTCTAGAGACTAAGGTGTGCCTAATCCAGGTTATGGTCTTTACAATTACTTGTTATGCTTCAGAGAGTTGGACAATGACTAAGGATGACAAAAGAATTGATGCCTTCTAGTTGTGCTGGAGAAGAGTCTTGAACATACATGGACAGCCAAGAAATAAAAGTGTTTGCTCTTGGTCTTGGAGAGGGTGAAACCAAGTTTCTCCTTGGAGGCTAGGATATTGAAGCTCCATTTTGCATACTTTGGTCGCATGGCCAGAAGAGACTAGTCGTTGGAGAAGGATATCATGCTTGGAAGGGTGGAGGGAAAGCTCAGGAGATGAAGACCGCAGGTGAGATGGATTGATACAGTAACTGAGGCAATGAGGGTTGGTGTGTTGGAATTAGTGAGACTGGCTCAGGATAGGGAAGGGTTCAGAGCTTTTGTACATAGGGTCATTATGGTTTGCAGATGACTTAATGGCACATAACAACAAAGTCTTTTGTGTCTTTGTTTAGAAGTATTCATAAGTATTTCACCTTGTGCAATTAACTGCCTCTGGAAACCTACTGGAGGGTCAGTTATGGGTAGGATCTGACTCCACAGTACACAGTAAAACAAAAACAACAATTAACTATTGTAAGTGGTATTATTTTTCTTGGCTCAATTTATTATTCTCTTTTTGCTATAGTGAAATCCAAGTGGATTTTTAATGTTGATCTTGCAACCTGCTACTTTGATGTAACCATATCCAGTAGTTTTCTTACTGAATCTTTAGGGTTTTCTCAGTATACTATCACATCATTTGCATATGGAGATAGTTTTTCATCCTCTTTGCAATTTGTATACCTCTTATTTTCTTCACTTGCCTTATTGTTCTCACTAAGACTTCCAATACAATATTGAATAGGAGTGGTAATAGTGGGAATTCTTGCCTAATTCCTGTTCTCAAGGGAAATACTTTCAAATCTCTCTCTATTGAGAACTATATTGGCTCTTGGTTTTGCATGTAAATACTTTCCACTATGTCAAGGAAATTTTCTTCTATTTCTATTTTGCTGTAATATCAGGAAGAAATATCAGGGAGAAGTGTTGGATTTTATCAAAGGCCTTGTATGCATCAATTGATAGGATCATGTGTTTTTTGTTCTTTGCTTTTTAAATGTGATAATTTATATTAATTGTTTTTCTTATATTGAACGATCACCTTCACAGACCTGTTATGAGTCCCACTTGGTCATGATGAAGTACTTATATTTACATATATATATAATTGTCTGAAAAATGCTGAAGAATGCAAATGCCAATCTGGAGACTAAGGTACGCCTGATTCAGGCTATGGTCTTGGCTATAATTTGGAAGCTATGCTTGAAAACATCATGGCTAGACAATAAACAAAGATAATAAAAGAACTTCTGCATTTGAGTTGTGGTGCTGGAGCAGAGTATTGAACATAGACTTCGAAGAGAAAAAAAACACACCACAAAACAGGTTTAACCAGGAGAGGGTGAAACCAAGCTGCTCCTTGAAGACAAGGATTTTGAAGCCCCATCTCACATACTTTGGGCATGTGGCCAGAAGGGACTAGTCCTTAGAGAAGGACACCATGCTTGTAAGGGTGGAGGGACAGGAGAGGAGGACCCCAGGTGATATGGATTGACACAATAAATGGGATAATGGGATTAGGTGTGTCAGAAACAGTGAAACTAGCTCAGGATACAACAGATTTTTAGAGCTATTGTAAATTGAGTCATTATGAGTCACAGGCAAGTTGATGGCACATAACAATAACAACAACTGTTGTATTCTACTGGTTAGGGTTTTGTTGAGGATTTTTGCTTCTTTGTTCATAAGATATATTGGCTTATATTTTTCTATTTTGATACTGTCTTTATCTGACTTTTATATCAGGAGTAGGTTTGTGTCATAGAATGAGTTTGAGCGTATTCCTTCTTTTTCTATTTTCTGAAATACTTTATGTGTAATTGGTGATAGTTGAATGTCTGGCAAAATTCACTTGTTTTTGTTGTTGTGTTGTTGGAAGTTATTTTATTACTTGTTCAATTTCTTCTTTTGCAATGTGTCTGTTCATGTGTTCTACTTCAGTCTATGTCACTTTAGATGGGTTTTTAGTTTCTAAGTATTTGTTTGTTGCTTCTGTTTTTGTTGTTGGTTGCCTTTGAGTTACACGTGGCTCATAACGACCTCATGATCAAGAGGCGGGAAGCTCCTCTACAACCAACAACATTTTTGGAAATGTATAGCTTCCAGAGACATGTTATTTAGAAAATGGATGCCACTCCTGCATACAAACCTGCCATAGTATGTTATTGTTGTTATGTACCATTGAGTTGCCTGCTATGTATAGTGACCCTATGTACAGCAGTTCTGAACCCTTCCCAGTCCTGAGCCAGGAAAGATTGGAGGCAGTCTCATTAACAACCTACAATATGCAGATGACACAACCTTGCTTGCTGAAACTGAAGAAGACCTGAAGCACTTGCTGCAAAATGTCAGCTGAAGTCTTCAATATGGATTGAAGCTCAACATCAAGAAGACAAAGATTCTCACCACTGGGCCAAGATGCAGCACCATAATAGATGGAGAAGAGATTGAGGTTGTTAGCAATTACAGCTTGCTCAGATCCACAATCAACACTCTTAATACCAGAATCAGGAAATCAAAATAAATAATTGGGAAAATCAGCTGTCATGGACCTCTCCAGAGTGCTGAAGAGCAACAATGTCAGTCTGGATACAATCCAGGCCATGGTTTTCTAAATTATATGCTTCAGAAAGTTGGACAATGACTAAGGATGACAAGTAATTACGAAGACCATGGCCTAAATCAGGCAAACTTAGTCTCTAGACTGACACTGTTGCTTCTCAGTACTCTGGAGAGGTCCATGACAGTAGATTTCCACAGTACAATTTGTCTTTTGATTTCCCAACTATTTGTGCCAAGAGTGTTGATTGAAAAACTGAAAAAAACGGAAGTTTTAACAACCTCAATCTTCTCCCCATCTATCATGGTGCTGCCAATTAGCCTAGTAGTGAGAATCTTTGTTTTCTTGATGTTGAGCTTCAATCTACATTAAAGACTACATACAGTCCTGGACCTTGGACCTTGCTCGTGGATAGTGGTCAAGAAAACAAAAATCTTGCCACTAGACAACATCACAATGGTGGAAAGAATTTAAGTTGTCAACAACTTCATCTTACTTGGATCCACAATCAACATTTTTGGTACCAGTAGTCAGAAAAACAGGATATGTTCTGCCTTAAGAAAGTCTGCAATCAGGTACTTATTAATTAATATCTAAATTATTGCAAAAATGAGCAATAATGGAAAAATAAAGGAGCAATAATGTCAGTTTGAAGACTGAAGTGAGTCTGATTCAGGCCATGGTCTTTCTGATCACTTGCTATGCATCTGAGAGTTAAACAATGAATACGGATGACAGAATGATGCCTTTGAGCTACAGTATTGGAGAAGAGTAGTGAATGTCTCATGAACTGCCAAAAGAACAAACAAATACTTCTTGGAGAAGGTGCAGCCAGAGTGCTTCTTGGAGGCAAAGATGAGAAAGCTTCATGTCACATACTTTGGGTATGTGGCTAGGATAGATAGGCTGTTCCTTGGAGAGGGACATCATACTTGGAAAGGTGGAGAGTCAGTGAAAGAGAGGAAGGCCCTCAACCAGGTGGGTTGACACAATGACTTGCAACGAGCTCTAGTGTTCCAGAAAATGTGAGGATGTTGCAGGATAGAACAGAGTTCAGATTTATTGTACACCGGATCTCTATAATTGTACTTGACTCCACAACACCTAACTACAATGACAACAACATGGATAGGAAGACTCAGTATTGTGAAAATTAAAGTTCTACTGAAGGCAATCTGTAAGTTCAATGCAATCCAAATACAGATACCAATACCATTCTTTAATTAGATGAAAAAGGTAATTTCCAATTTTGTTTGGAATAGAGAGACTCCAAATAAGCAAAGCACTACTTAAAAAGAGATACAAGGTAGAAGGCACCACACTCTCTGATCTCAAATCTTACTACACAGCTTGGTGGTCAAGATAGCAAGGTAAGACACCATGGTATGGCGCAGTGAAAGATAGATAGATAAATGGAATAGAATTGAGAATCCAAAAATGAACTCATATAACTATGTTCAACTAATTTTTTTACAAAGATACAAAATCAATTAAGTGGGGAAATGACAGCCTCTTTAACAAAGATTGTTGTTGTGTGCCATTGAGTCAACTGAGACTCATAGTAACCCAATGTACAGGAGTTCTGAACCCTTCCTTGTCCTGAGCCAGTTTTACTAATTCTGACACACCAACCCCCATTGCCTCAGTTCCTGTATCAATCCATCTTATCTGGGGTCCTCCTCGCCTGTGCTGCCTCCACCCTTCCGAGCATGTTATCCTTCTCTAAGGACTGGTCTTTCCTGGCCATGTGCCCAAAGTATATGAGACAGAGCTTCAAAATCCTCGCCTCCAAGGAGAAACTTGGTTTCACCCTCTCCAAGATCAAGAGAGAACTATTTGTTTTCTTGGTTGTCCATGGTATGTTCGAAATTCTTCTCCAGTACCACAACTTGAAGACATCAATTCTTCTTCTGTCATCCTTAGTCACTGATTGTCCAACTCCCTGAAGCATATCAAGCAATTACAAATACCATAGCCTGGATTAGGTGCAACTTAGTCTCTAGACTCATACTGATTATTTGTACCAACTGTTGTAATCAGGTGAACTAGAACTATAAAATGCATCAGAGAAAAGCTAAGAACACCTCTGGAAACAATTATCTGGAGCATGAACAGACTTCCAAACATAATGAAAACCTACAACAAGGAGAGGATAAAATAGATTAATGGAAACTTCAAAGAATCAAATCCCCGTGCACATAAAAAAAAAAAAATCTACCCATGAATTCAGGTAAGTAGGGAAACGACAGCCTTTTTAACAGATGGTGTTGGCAAAATTGGAAAACTATCTATAAAAACTCAAGCAAGGAAGATCCAAGATGGCGGCAGAGGCAGAGACAGTGTGGTGAGCTGCGGTAGTAGTGAACCACTTAAAGCAGGGCCATTATGGCCTTCCACAGACTTCGGCTTATTGATAATTGAACACTTAAACAGTTGATGACTGGCCCTCAGTGAAGCTTGAAGCTCAACAACAGGAATTCAAGGATTCCCAAGGAGAAATGGGTGAGTCTTGTGGCTCCCCGCTGCCCCACCCCCCCGCCCAGAGCTCGTGTGTGCCCGAACAGCTGCTGCAGTTCCTTGAGACTTCCACAGCCTGAACAAATGGATTCCCTCACCCAGGATGGATGCTGGCCACTGGCCCTCCTCAAGACTGGTACAGTGAAGCCACCACACCGCTGCAAGGTGGTCTTGTACTGGAGAGAATTCTTGGAGCCAGGATGGCGGCTGTGGGGGAAGTGGGTGCCTCCAGCTGCCCGCACAAGAGGGGCCACACACCCACTAAGCGCTCGTGCGGAGGGGTGGGGGGGTGTGCCCCCAACGGCTGCCCACGCTGGGGGGGCCGCGTGCCTCCTGCAGGCCTCCTGCGCTGGGGGGGAGGTGTGCACCCTGCTGGCCGCCTGCGTAGGAGGTGGGGGATGGGATGCATGCCTGCCATCTGCAGGTTTGGGTTTCCTTGGACAGGCCAAAGAAGATGATTACCTATGCATTGGAAAGGCCAAAGAGGACAATTACCTATGCATTGGACAGACCAAAGAGGACGATTACCTATGCAA
>NW_006400038.1:1327072-1335358 GCF_000299155.1 Elephantulus edwardii
ACCAAACTGTGCAGCTCTGCAACTGCATCCTGACCCATCCTCACCCTTCTGCCCCCAACCCTCACCTCCTTGTACCCCCAATATGTTTTTCCCAATAAAAAATATTAAAAAAACCCTCAAGCAAGACCTACACCTCACACCGTAAACAACAACAACAACAACAAAAAATAAAAAACAAACCACAAACACAAAATGGATCAAGCACCTAGGAGTAAAACTAAAGACTATAAACTTCATTAGGGAAAAGCTTGGAAGAATGAGTAAATCCCTAATCCATTGTATGAACAGTCTTCTATGCATAATGAAAAACGTAGAAGTAGGAGAGAAAGAAATAGATGAATGGGACTTTCAAGAATCAAATCGCTTTGTGCATCAAAAACTTCCCCAACAGGGTAAAAAGGAATGCCAAAAACTGGAAAAATTATTTGGTAATGACATATCTGATAAGGGACTCATGTCTAAAACTTATAGAATACTCAAAAAAACACAAAAAGAAAAAAGGTAAATAACCCTATACCAAAAAGGGCACAGGAAATGAGTAGATGCTTCACCAAAGAAGACATTCATATGGTAAACAAATACATGAAGAAATGTTCAAAATCCCTAGCTCTCAGAGAGATGCAAATTGAAACAACTATATTATATAATCCCAGCAAACAAAAGCAAAGTACAACAAAGCAGCAAAGAGTAAATGCTGGCAAGATTGTGGATAGACTGGAACCCTTATTCATTGTTAGTAGGAGTGTAAAATGGTGCAACCACTATGAAAGGAGGTATGGTGATTTTTCAAAAAGTTGGAAATAGACATACCATTTGACTACTAGGAATATACCCTAAAGAAATCAAAGATGCTACCCAAACAGGTATATGCACAGCCATGTTTATTGCTGTGTTATTCACAAAAGCAAAGAGAGGGAAGCAGTCGAATTGTCCAGCAACAAATGGATGCATAGAAAAACTATGGTATATTCACACAGTGAAATACTACACAGCACTGAAAAACAAGGAACTCATAAAACATCACACAACATGAGTGACCCTAGAGGACATCATGTTGAGTGAAATACCTCAGTCACAAAAGGAGAAATACTGCATAATGCCACTGTTATAAAACAGAACTGACATGGGGGGGATTAAAAAAATGGGAGAAATAATGAACAATGAACTAGGCTACATGAAAGGAAGAACTGTTTAAAAAGGAGTATGTGTTACACATTATTTGTACAACAAAAGTATGGAATAAGGGTTACATAGCAAAATGGACTGGTGTAGATTAAGTGACATTGAATGACTTTTTTTTAATGTGAACTGGGAGGGGGTTAGGAGGAAAATGTTTAACAATGAATGAATTAAAAATCCAAATTTACTGTAAACTTTCATGAACATCACAACAAAATTAATAATAAAAAAAAACCCAAAACACCAAACCAAAACAAACAAAAAAAAAACCCCACAAACCCACAAACAGGATAAAACAGAAAGCCAGATCAAGAAAAAAATAAAGCGGAAGGAACTAAAGAACAAATTCGAGGCTCAAGTTGCAACACTTAAGGATGCTATGGGAAGAATACTGAATGCTACTGAAAGTATTAAAAGAAGATGGGGGGAGTATATAGAGTCACTGTACCAAAAAGAATTGGCTGACACAAAAGATTATCAAGAAACAATATATGATCAAGAGGCAATGGTTAAGGACAAAGTTCAGACTGCTTTGAAAGACTTGACAAAAAATAAGTCCCCAGGAATTGTTGGAATACCAATTGACATATTTCAATATGGTGGACATGCTCACCAGGTTGTGCCAAGAAACTGAAGGACAACTCCCTGGCCAACTGACTGGAAGAGATCCATATTTATTCCCATTGGTGGCCTGACAGAGTGTGGAAATTGTCATACAACATCGCTAATATCAACCACAAGCAAAATCCTGCTGAAGAGTATACAAAAATGACTGAAACAGTAACTTGACAGAACTACCAGAAAGACAAGCTGAGTTTAGAAGAGACCATGGTACTAGAGACATTAATGCCAATGTCCGTTCGATCTTGGCAGAAAGCAAAAAGTACCAGAGTAATATCTATCTGTGTTTCGTGGACTATGTAAAGGCATTTGACTATGTGGATCACAACAAATTGTGGCTACCTTTGGGAAGAATGTGAATCTCAGAACACTTGACTGTCTTTATGCAAAACCTATACTTGGACCAGGAAGCAGTCCTCAAAACAGAGGAAGGAAACATTGCATGGTTCAAAATCAGTAAGGGAGTGCATCAAGGATGTGCCCTGTCTCCAAATCTTTTCAATCTACATGTAGAACAGATCATTCAAGAGGTTGGGTTTTATAGGAGGAATGTGGCATCAGTATTGGAGGTAGACTCATCAACAACCTACATTATGCAGACAAAACAACCTGGCTTGCTGAAACCGAGGAGGATCTTAAGTGCTTGCTGCAGAAGGTCAAGGACTGTAGTCTTCAATATGGATTGGATCTCAACAGCAAGAAGGCAAAGATTCTCACCTCTGGGCTAATTAGCAGCACCCTGACAGATGGAGAAGAGATTCGTGTTGTTAACAGTTACAGCTTGCTTGGCTCCAAAATAAATATTTTTGGCACCACTAGTGAAGAAACCAGGAGCTCTGGTAGCCTAGTGGCAAGAAGCTGCGCTGCAAAAGCCCTGCTTGCTGAAACTGAGGAGGACCCCATGCACTTGCTGCAGAGGGTCAAGGACTGCAGCCTTCAGTATGGACTGAGGCTCAATGTCAAGAAGACAAAGATTCTCACCACTGGACCAATTGGTAGCATCAGGATGGATGGCGAAGAGATTGAGATTGTTCACAGCTTCAGTTTGCTTGGCTCCACGGTCAACACTCTTGGCACCAGCAGCCAGGAAATAAAAAAACGTATTGTGATGGGAAAGTCTGCTGTTAGGGACCTCTCTAAAGTACTCAAGAACAATGGTGTCTCTCTGGAGACTAAGGTGCGTCTGATACAGGCCATGGTCTTTGCAATCACTTGTTATGTATCAGAGAGTTGGACAACGACTAGGGAGGACAGAAGGAGAATTGATGCCTTTGAGCTGTGGTGCTAGAGAAGAGTATTGAATGTACCATGGACTGCCAAGAAAACAAACAGATTCATCCTGGAGAGGATTAAGCCAAGCTACTCCTTGGAGGCAAGGATTCTGGGGTTTCATTTGACATATTTTGGGCATGTTGCAAGGAGTGACAGTTCTTTGGAGAGGGACATTATGCTTGGGAGGATGGAGGGATGGCACAAGAGGGGAAGACCCTCTATGAGATGGATTGATTCAGTGACTGGGATAATCGGTATGGGTGTGTCAGAGGCAGTGCGATTGGCACAGAATAGAGCAGAGTTTAGGGCTGTTGTACATAGAGTCGCTATGAGTCGCCAACGACTCGACGGCACATAACAATAACAAACAACAGTGAAGAAATCAGAACACAAATTGCATTAGGTAACTATTCTGTCAGAGACCTTTCCAGAGCACTGAGAAGCAATGATATCAGTCTAGAGACTAAGGTGTGCCTGACCCAGGTCACGGTCTTCACAATTACTTGCTATGCATCAGAGAGCTGGACAATGAGTAAGGATGATGCCTTCAACTTGTGGTGCTGGAGAAGAGTCTTGAACATACCAGCGACTGCCAAGAAAACAAATAGTTCTTTCTAGAAGATGTTGAAACCAGTTTCTCCTTGGAGGTGAGGATTTTGAAGCTCTGTCACATATTCTTTGGGCACATGGCCAGGAGAGACCAGTCCTTGGAGAAGGACATCATGCTCAGAAGGGTGGAGGGGCAGCACAGGAGAGCAAGATCCTGGATGGATTGATACAGTCACTATGGCAATGGGGGCAGGGGTGTCCAAGTTAGTGTCACTGGCTCAGGAAAGGGCAGGCTTCAGAGCTGTTGTACATAGGGTTACTATGAGTCTCAGGTGACTCAACTGCACAAAACAACAACATATCTGATAAGGAACTCATATTAAAATATATAGGATACTCAAGCACTTCAACAAGAAAAAGGGAAACAACTCAGTCACAAAATGGGCACAGAATATGAATAGACATTTCACTAAAGAAGAAATTTAGATTGCAAATACATGAAGAAATGTTTAAAATCTCTAGCTTTTAGTGAGATGCAAATAAAAACAACTATGAGATATCATCTCACCCCAGCAATAATAACAAAGTTTAACAGAGAAGCAAACAACATATGCTGATGAGGTTGTGGAGAGATTGGAACTCTTATTCACTGCTAGTGGGCATGTAAAAGGATCCAACCACTTTGGAAGGAGGTCTGGTGCTTTATAAAAATTTTGAAAATAAAAATACCATTTGACCCAGCATTCCCACTAATTGGAATATTTGACCTGACAATCCCACCAGTGGGAATATACCCTAAAGAAATCAGAGCCATGGTGCAAACAGATGTATGCACACCCATGTTTATTGCTGTGTTATTCAGAATAGAGAAGAGATGGGAGCAACCCAACTGCTCATCAACAAACAAATGGATAGAAAGACTACTATATCCACACAATGGAATATCATGCAACATTTAAAAAATAATGGAAATGATGGTACATTCATACAATGGAATACTGCGCAGCACATGGGAGAAATGGTTTTACAAATTATTTCCTGACTTGGAGAGACTGAAGAGCATTATTCTGAGTGAACTAACTCTGTCTCACAGAACAAATACTGTATAATATCATTATTGTAGAATGAGTACAATGATCCAAGTGGGGGCAGGGAGGTGGAAGCAGAAGGATGAGTATGTGCAGGGGTGGGAGAGATTAATCAAGGGATTGTATAATTTAATGGGTGGGGAGGTGAGGGAAATTAGAAGAATCTGGCCTCAAAAATCATATATTTGAATTTTATAAATAAACTAGTATAAGTAAATAAACATTTTTAAAAATAACATCCAAGTGGAAGTGGAAGAGGGGGAATCATAGAGTCGCACAATTTGATGGTGAGGAAGTAAAGGAAATGGGAAAAATCTGGTGTGAAAAACAATGTATTTGAACTTTGTAAATAAACCGGTATAGGGAAAAAAACAAACCAAACCAAACCAAAATAAAACAATGGACTAGTGAAACACTACACAACATAGGTTAGCCTTGAAGTCACTATGTTGAGTGAAAGATAAATACTGCATAATGCCACTGTTTTAAAATAGGACTGGGGTAGCAGGGGAGAAAAGGAAAAATGTGAATATATAATAAACACTGCACTAGAACTGATGAGAGAAAGAAATGTTCAAAGGAATATATTAATTAGGCATTGTATGTATGACAACAATCTGGAACAAGCAGTGTATTGTGGGGTGGCCTGAGGGAGAGGGAGGTGAAAGGGAGGGAGGAAAATGTTCAAGAATGAATGAATGAAAACCTAACCTTTCTGTAACTTCTTTTAAAGTCACAATTTATATATATATATGAAATTGAACTATAATAAAAATTTATGAAAACTTGGGGAAAAAAAAAATATATATATAGTCTCCTGCCCAGGCCAAGCCACCACCTGGAGCACTAAACTGCCTGCCATGTGGAGACCACCCCACAGTGTGGAAACCATCCTGCCTTGTGGAGAACACACCATTTAGTGGAGATTGCATGCTGCAGGGAGACCCTTCCACAGCTGCCCTAGTTTCCTGCACAAGGAGCACCAATATCACAGGTGAAGCCATTTCCTTTCCAAACACCATCTTGGTACACCTGGACCCTCCCAGAGCCACTACTTGAGCTGTAGACCCTTTTGACCCCACTTAGCTCTGATGGTTGCCTGGCCAAGAAGCCTACTAATTACCAGTCCATCTCTCTCCCTAACTGAAGCAAGTCTTCTCTGGCCTCAAAGGATTAGAGAGAAAGGCAGGGTGAACTGCCTTTCCCTCCTCTGGAGCAGTGAGTTCCTGAGCCAAGGTTATCAGACCAAGGGCCTGCTAAGACCTCAGGCACAAAAACTCTACCACAATAATGACACAGAAGAAGCAGATTATGTCACATCCTACACAAACCCAAAATAAAATGTCATCCCGAAAAAGTTATCAAAACACAGAATCAATAGATTTTCTGAGGTCAGAAAGTCTGAAGGAACTTTCTGACACAGAATTCAAAAGGACAATGATTGAATATTTTCAGTGCATGAAAGACAAACTTGAAAAATTACAGGACTCTTCAAGCAAAAGCCAAGAGGAAATTAAAAAATCCAAATCCAAATACTATGCAATACTAGGAGCAATTATTTTGTAAATTACTACCTAACCTGGGAGGGACTAGAGAGCATTATGCTGAGTGAATTAACTCAGTCCCACAAGGACAAATACTTTATAAAACCATTATTGTACAATGAGTATGAGGATCCAAAGTGGGGAGGGTGGAAGCAGAGGGATGAGGATGGGTAGGTGTGGTATGAGGTGTTAATAATAGGATTCCACAATTCGATGGGGGTGTATGTGAAGGAAATGAGAAGTATCTTGTGTGAAAAACAATGTTTTCGAACTTTGTAAATAAATCAGTAAAAAATTTAAAAAAAAGACATCAGTTTGTTATATTGGCAGTACTTTTCTCTACTACAAGTCAAAAGCAAATTTTTAAAGTCCGAGACAATGCAGACAAAAAAAAATGAAGTGTTAGAGGCTGTGGAAAAAAATAAGGAACCACAATCCAGACTATGAGGACCAATGTTTCAGATTCTGTTAACTTATTAGAAAGACATATGAACAGAATTAAAGAGATAGAATACAGAATCAGTGAAACAGAAGATATTATTTTTCTTTTTTCCTTTTTTAAATTATTATTAATTTTAATGAACATCTACAGAGATTTTGGAATTCCATTCATTCATTGATGCACTTTTCTCCCCACCCACTCACCCCCATCCCCACCCCCAGTTCGCTCCTCTCCTTGAAAAACAGAAGAAAAACTCCTTCATTGGTACACAATCCTCCCACCCCCACCCCGCACATCCCCACTCGCAACCCTCATTCCGGGCTCTTATGATAATCATAATGCCCTAAAATATATTAATTTTAAACTATTCTCTCCCTCATCGGCTTCAGTGCAGTAAACATAATTTATCCAGTTTTTATAAGTCTTACCCCCACCCCAATGTCAGCCAGAAGACATTATTTTCAGCACTAATATGCTAGAACAAAAAGTAGAATTTAAAAAAAGCAGGATAAAGATGAAATCCTAAGAATAATGTGTGACACCATCAAGAGGAATAACATGCAAATATTTAGAACCCCAGAACAGGAAGAAGTAAGTAAAGGCACCGAGAAAGTGGTGGAAGAATTACTAGGAAAAAACTACCTAGGCATAATGAAGAATAAGAGTACACACACACACACACACACACACACACGAAGCTCAGTGAACTCCATATAGAATAGATCCCAAAAGAAAAACATCAAGACATAATATGGTCAAATTCGCCAGAACCAAGGATAATGAAAGAATTCTGAAAGCATCTAGGGAGAATGAAAGAGTAATTTCAAGTAAGATAAGATTAAGCGCTGATTTCTCAGCACAAACCATATGAGACTTACATATAGCAAACACTCAAAGAATACAACTATTAACCAAGAGTACTGTACCCATCAAAACTGTCTGTCAAATATGACTGAAAAATCAAGATATTCTCAGAACAGCAGAACTTAAGAAAGTTTGTAAAAATAAGACCAGCATTACAGGAAATATTGAGGGAAGTCTTTCTTACAGAGATGCCAAGAAAGCAGAATGGATCAAAGTAACCAGCAATAATACCACTAAAGCACCCCCCCAAAAGTACAATATACAACCTTTTACAGAATAGATCACATTTTAAGACACAAATCAAACATTAATAAATTAAAAAACATAAAAATAATACAAAGCATCTTCTATCACTACAATGCTGCAAAATTAGAAATTAATAATAAGAGGCTAAAGGAGGAAAAAACCTATACAAATAACAAAGGTTGTCAAGGTTGGGGCAAAATAGGAACCTGTATTCACTGCTGGTGGGAATGTAAAATGGTGAAACCACTATGGAAGGCAGTTTGGTGCTTTCTCAAAAAATTGGAATTAGAAATGTTTTTTGTTTTTTGTTTTTTTTTTTTTAAAAGATGTCTTTTTACCCAGTAATCCAACTACTAGGAATATACCCTAAAGAAACCAGAGCTGCCATATGCATGTTGTTGTTGTTGTTATGTGCTGTAGAATTGCTTCCGACTCTTAGTGACCCTATGTACAACAGTCCTAAACCATGCTCTATCCTGTG
>NW_006400038.1:1335568-1338471 GCF_000299155.1 Elephantulus edwardii
TTTTATTTTTTAATTTTATTATTTTTTTGTGTGTGTACCGTCAAATCAGATCTGACTGGTACAGGAGGAGATTGTCCCTCCTTCCCCGGCAGAGCATGGTGGATTCGAACCTTTTGCCTCTGGGATTGTAGTTGCAGCTCCTTGCCCCTAGGCCACCAGAGCTCCCCTCATACTATTTTCAATACTCTTCTTCAGCAACAAAGCTCAAAGGCACCAAATTTCCTTCTATCATCCCTAGTCATTGTCCAGATTTTTTATGCATACCAAGTAATTGCAAAGATCATGCCTGTATCAGGTGTACCTTAGTCTCCAGACTGACATTGTTGTTCTTCAGTACTTTGCAGAGGTCTCTGACCACAGTCTTTCTCAATGCAATGTCTTTTAATTTTCTCGCTGCTGGTATCAAGAGTAGAGCCAAGCAAACTGAAGCTGTAAACAATCTCAATCTCTTCTTGATGCTGCCAATTGGCCCAGTGGTGAGAATCTTTGTTTTCTTGATGTTGAGCTTCAATTGCTGCATTATTCGCAATAACAAAGAGATGGAAGCAACCCAAATGCCCATCAATAAATGAATAGATAGTAAAACTATGGTATATATTCACATGTGAATACTACCCAGAACTGAAAAATAAGGAACTCATATAAAATATTACAAAACATGGGTGACCCTGGAGGACATTATGCTCAATGAAATATGTCAGTAACAAAAGGACTAATATTGCATAGCACCCCTGTTATAAAATAAGACTGACATGGGGGTTAGGGGAAACTAATAAAAGTGGATAAATAATGAACACTGCATTGGGTCACATGAAGGAAAGCATTGTTTTAAAGGAATATATGATTAGGCATTATTTGCATGATAACAGTTCAGAATAAGAAGTGTATAGCAAGGTGAACTGGGGAGGAGGACGGGAGAGGAAGGCAATTATGCAACAATTAATTAATTTTCTTTATAACTGAAGGTGGGTAGGTGGGGAATTTCTTGTTCTTATACAGGTAGTCCTTCAAGAACCTGACTTGTTGAGTCTTCTAACAGAATACCACAGTATGGGTACATTTAAAGAAGAGAGATTTATTTTCTCATGATTGTGGAAGCTAGAAATCCATATCAGGGTATCAGGGATGTTCATGTCCTTTGAGGGCTTTTAGAGAGGCACAATTTCACTCTCTCTCCTATACCCTGGTGGCTGTCAGCAGTGCTGGTGCACCTGCCACTGTTGTCACATCACATTTGCCTGTGTGTGACCCTTTCCTTATCTTTTATAAAATACCACTCAGACAGGATTAAGATTAGGATCCCCTCTACTCTGGTTTGACTTTGTTAATTTAACTTACAATATTTGCAAAGAAAATCTGACTTCTGCAAAATCCTGATTTCATACTGACCTGCACAGGGATTAGGACTCTAACATCTCTTTTTAGGGACATAATTAGATCCACAACATGACCCAGACCTCCATTCTCCCCACTCTATGCTGGAGTTCCTGCCAGAACACTAGTCTTTGTCCAAAGTACATATCAAAAACTGCCTTTTCTGGTAAGCTTCCCTTTGCAACCGTGGAAAGATGGTGCATCTGTTGCTACAGATTTATGCTTTGCCTTAATTGGATCATGCAGTGAACTCCGTTGTAATTTCTCTACAAGTCACAATCTCTACCAGTATAGTACCATTAGATTTTTCTTTATATCCCCAGTATAGGATCCACATTAGCTGCCCTTCAGCAGGTTTTCAAAGGCTGTAAATAAAATGGGAGGAGATTGTCTGTCTCTCCCACAGAGCAACAAGTGGATTAGAACTGCAAGCAAGCTCCGAAACTTAGAGTAACAAATACAAATTTACAAAATGTAATAACTAGGTATGCTTGTCATAGTTTGAGTTGTGTCCCCCCAAGAATATGTGTCACCTTGGCTGAGCCATGATATACCGTTGTCAATTATGTAATTGTGTTCCATGAAGTGAGTCAATCAGTTGTAAGAAAATTAAGGATGAAATGCAGCACCCTCAATCTCATCACAGCCCAAGCCAATGTAAAATAACTTTCCCTGGAGTGTGGCTTACATCACCTTTAATCTTAAAAGAGAATAAAGGAGCAAGAATTGAGCAAAAAGGGGGTCATTTCAATGCCACCAAAAGAGAAGAGCTAGGAGCAGAGCAGATCTTTTGGATACGGGCCCTGAGCTGAGAACCTGCTTGATGCAGGTGAGGCCAGGGCACATGGAGTTCTTCAGGGAATGCCAGGTCTACAGGTGTTGAAAGGAGACAAAGACTTTCCACAAATGACAGAAAGAAAGGCTTCTCTAGAGTAAATGTTCTGAATTCAGGCTCAGAGGCTCCTAAACTGTTAGAGAATAAATTTACACTTGTTAAAGTCATTCACTTGTGGCATTTCTGTTATAGCAGCACAAAAATACTAAGGCAAGGTTCATTGCTAATGTCCACACTGGAAGCAATAAAGGGTTTTCTGTCACATGCCAAAGATAATTAGAATTTTTATCTTCTGGTTTTTTAAAAAAACTGTGTGAACTCTTACAGATATGAGAGCCAAAGCGGGTTTAATCTTCTGTTATATAATGAAAGCCCCAAGGTAAAAGATCTAAAGGTGCTGGAATTCAGAACCAAGCAAAACTAAAGACAATGCAGCTGGCTCCAAGGGAACGGAACAGTTCCTCCACCCACAGGGGAGCATGCCAGATTTCAGTTCCTGCTTAGCTTCTCAAGCATCATGAACTAATGGAATTGAAAGCCACTGTCGAGAAGCAAAATTTACAGTCCACTTACCAATGGAGAGGCAGCTTGTGAACACAGGCTGTGAAATTTGTTTTCCATGTTCAGTTTTTTTTTTCTATAATTATATTTTATTAATTTTCATAAACATTTACAGAGATTTTGGGCTTCCACT
>NW_006400038.1:1354343-1356804 GCF_000299155.1 Elephantulus edwardii
GAAAATTAAAAAAAAAAGTTGCAAATAGAGATACCATTTGACCCAGCAATTCCACTACTGGGACTATACCATGTTCAGTTTTTTAAAAATCCATTTTCTATGTAAATAGGTGTAGATGTGTTCAAGAGTGTCATCATCAAGATGTGTTTGAGCAGCAAGCTGCATGACTGTGTGAGGGTTGGAAAGTGTCCGGGGACACTTATGGAATTCCAGTATTACAAAGGAAATCAAATACATTGTTGAGTAGTGCATCTCATTGCCACCAGAAATTAAATGATTTGCATAAAAAGAGCATTTCATTGGCTTCAAAGTAATTCTGTTCCCAAGATCTGTAATCATGCAAGAAGATCTATTGTTCAGATTTCCTTTAAAAACCCATCATGTATTCCAATGTTTTAAAAATGAGGCTTTAAATATTCAAAGAAAGAAACAAATGCATAATTTTTAGCTGGAAACAGATTGTATAAATTATTTTTTAAAGGCAACAGGGAGAGGAACATTAGAGCTTTAATAATAGAGTCTTGATGAGTAATTTTTTCTGCATTCCATGCAATGTACTGATAGTGACTCTGACCTTTCAAAATGAGAAGACAGGAAGGTCTTTTCCCAGATTAAAAAATGGGAAGAAACGTGGTGTGTAGAAAATGGGTATAAAAGTATAATAATAATAATAATAATAAGTAGTAGTAGTAGTAAGAATTCTGTTTTGCCCTTAGGTTAGAAGCTATTTTCTTTTAATAGAGAGGGTTGTGGGAGAGGGCAAGATGAAACGGGATGGAGAGATGGGGAGGAGGAGTAGATGAAGTGGGATAGGTAGCCAGCTTAAGAGGCTTTTAGCTTGAAAGAATTTGTAAAGGGCAATTCTGTATAACAGCAAAGAAGAATTTAAAGGCCTTGAAAAGAATACATTTGAAGTCTCAACACAGGGATGCTGATCTGGGGACCCATCCCCAAAAGCTACTGTTTCTTCTAATGTCACTCCAAGAACTAATCTCAAATGGTGCAATGTAAAGAGCCAGTCGAAGTTTAATGCATGGTAGGATGCAATGTGGAGAGATACTTAAGTTCTCCATCTTTTAAAAATCTGCTGTCAAGATCTTCTATCTTATTGTTACTGTGAAGTACTATCATTCCCAGCTCATAGCAACCCTAGTACAACCAATCACACTGCTGGCTGATCCTGCGCCATCCTTAAAATCATCTCTTAGCTCAAACTCATTGTTGCAGTCAGTCACTGTGCCAGTCTATTCTGATGACTATCTTCTTCCCTCCCGCCCTTTATTTAAATTGTGATTTAAAAAAATTTCTACTAGTTTGCTTACAAAATTTGAATATATTGTTTTCAAGAACAAATTATTTCAATTTCCCTCACCCTCAACGATCATAGTTGTCTTGATTTACATCTCTTTGAGAGCGAGATATTTTGAACATTTCTTCATGTGTTTGTTTGCCATCTGAATGTCTTCTTTGGTGAGCTGTCTGTGCCCATTTTGTGATTGAGTTATATACCTCTTGTTGAGATGCTGGAGTATTCAATAATTTTAGATATTAGTCCCTTTCAAATATATCACTACCAAATATTTTTCTCAGTCCATGGCTTTCCTTTTTACCCTGTTGGAGAAGTTTTTTGATGTGCATAGATATTTGATTTTTAGAAGGTCCCATTTGTCCATTTTATTCTCTCCTGGTTGTAGGGTTTTCAAGATGCTTGGAAGACTGTTCATATTGTGAATTAGGGCTTCTAGAGTTTTTCCAAGCTTTTCTCTGATGAAGCTTATACTTTTTGGTTTTACTCTTAGGTCCTTGACCCACGTTGAGTTGGTTCTTTTGGTATGGTACAAGATGTGGGTCTTAGTTGAGTTTTCTACAGATAGTTTTCCAATTTTGTCAACACCATTTGCTAAAGAGGCTTTCATTTCACCAGTTAACTGATTTCATCAACTTGTCAAAAATCAGTTGACCATAGATAGATGAGCTGATTTCTGAATTCTCAGTTATGTTTCGTTTTTCACTATACCAGTGTCACGCTGTCTTGACCACCTGGCTGTGTAGTAGGATTTGAGATCAGGGAATGAGATACCTCCTACCTTGTTTCTCTTTTTCAGAAGTGCTTTACTTATTCGGGGTCTCTTTCCATTCTAGTTGAAACTGGAATTTGCCTTTTCAATCTTGTTGAAGAATGGAATTGGTGGCTGTATTGAGATTGTGTTGAATTTGTAGAATGACTTTGGTAGAATTATCATTTTAATGATAGTGAGTTTTCCTATCCACGAGCATGACATATTTTTCCAAACCTCTTTTTGTTTCTTGTAGCAATGCTTTGTAATTTTTTTTAATAGGTCTTTTGTGTTTCTAGTTAGATTTACTCCCAAGTGATTTCTACCAACTTTTACAGTCAGAGATAGATCGAACATGCAATCAAGATGCATTGATAATAATGGGTGACTGGAATGCAAAAGTT
>NW_006400038.1:1359149-1369444 GCF_000299155.1 Elephantulus edwardii
CAGTTTATCTTGTGGTTAGCTATTGTGATGGGTATTGTTTTTCTTTGCTCCATTTTTGTATTCTTTTTATCACTAGGGAAATCCAATTGATTTTTGTTTGTTGATCTTATATCCTGCTACTGTGCTGCACTGGTTGACTAGGTCCAATAATTTTCTCGATGAGTCTTTAGGGTTTTCTAATCTTTGCCAATTTAAATACCTCTAATTACTCTCTCTTGTCTTATTGCTCTTGCTAAGCTATGCCAGTCTGGAGACTAATGTGCACCAGATCCAGACCATAGTCTTTGCAATTATTTGCTATGCATCAGAAAGCTGGACAATGACTAGGGTAGATAGAAGGAGAACTGATGATGCCTTTGAGCTGTGATGTTGGAGAAGACTAATGAATATACCACGGACTGCTAGGAAAGCAAACAGGTTCATCCTGGAGAAGGTGAAACCAGGCTGCTCTATGGAGGCAATGATTCTGAAGCTTTGACATTTTTTTGACATGTGCAAGGAGGTACCAGTCCTTGGAGAGGGACGTCATGCTTGGGAAGGTGGAGGGCCAGTGAAAGAGAGAAAGTCCCTTGATGTGATGGATTGATTCTGTAACTGGGGTAATGGGGATAGGTATGTTAGAGACAATAAAGTTGGTACCGGATAGAGCAGGGTATAGGGCTATTGTACATAGGGACACTATGAGTTGCAAGTGACTCTATGGCACATAAAAACAAAAAACAAACAAACAAAAATACTTCCAATACAACATTCAAAAGGAGTAGTGATAGTGAGAATCCTTGCCTAGTTCCTGTTCCTGTACTCCAGTGAGCATGATAAAGTCTCTTGCTTTTGTGTATATGTTTTTTACTTTGTTGAGGAAATTCACCTCTATTCTTATTTTGCTGAGTGTTTTAATCAGGAAAAGATGTTGGAATTTTTCAAAGGCCTTTTCTGCATCAATTGATAGGATCATTTGGTTCTTATTCTTTGCTTTGTTAATATGATGAGTTACACTGATTGTTTTTCTTATGTTGAACAATCCCTGTATACATGTTAAGAATCCAACTTGGTCATGGTGAATCACTTTTTGGATGTACTGTTGGATTTGCTGGGAGGCTAGGCTCTATGTGGAAAAATGCAGCATCAGGATTGGAGGTAGACTCATCAACAATCCATTATGCCGATAACATAACCCTGCTTGATGAAATTGAGGAGGACCTGAAGTGCTTGCTGCAGACGTCAAGGACTGCAGCCTTCAATGTGGACTGAAGCTCAATATCAAGAAAACAAAGATTCTGACCATGATTGGCAGCATCATGATTTATGGTGAATAGATTGAGACTGTCATCAGCTTCAGTTTGCTTGGCTCTACAGTCAACACTCTTGGTACCATCAGCCAGAAAATTAAAAGATTAATTGCATTGGGAAAGTCTGCTGTCAGAGACCTTTCCAAAGTACTGAAGAGACTGGAGACTAAGGTGTGATTTATACAGACCATGGTCTTTGCAATTACTTGCTATGCATCAGAAAGCTGGACAATGACTAATAATAAAAAGGGAATTGATGCCTTTGAGCTTTGGTGCTGAAGAAGAGTATTGAATATACCATGGACTACTAGGAGAACAAACAAGTTCATCCTGGAGAGGGTGAAGCCAGGCTGCTCCTTGGAGGCAAGGATTCTGAAATTTGTCTGACATAGTTTGGACATGTTGCAAGGCAGGAGGGGTCCATGGAGAGGAATGTTATGCTTGGGAGGGTGGAGGGACAGCACAGGAGAGGAAGACCCTCGATGAGATGGATTGATTCAGTGACTCGGGTATATCTGGTCCAGAGCCTGTGGGTTTTTTGTTTGTTTGTCTGTTTGTTTTGGTTTTCGCTGGGGGTTTTTTTGGGAGGGGGGTGTTGGGGCTTTTGGTAGGTTTTTAGTTGTTGTTTGGAAGGTTTTTTATTATCTATTCAGTTTCTTCTTTTGTAATGGGTCTGTTCAGGCATTCTACTTTGGTCTGTGTCAGTTTAAGTAGGTTGTGAGTTTCTAAGTATTTGTCCATTTCCTCCAGATTTTCATCTTTGTTTGAGAATACTTTTTCATAATATTCCATTGTTAATTTTTTTCTTTTAATTGGTTCTGTTGTTGTAACTTTGCCCTTTCATATCTTAATCAGATTATTAGTGTCTTTTCTTTCTTTTCCTTTGTTAGTTTTGCTTGTGGTTTGTCATTTTATTAACCTTTTCAAAGACCCAAATCCTGGTCTTGTTGATGGTTTCAATTGCTTCTCTGTTCTCTATTTCACTTCTTCATGCCATATTTTTTATGATTTTGATGCTGTTCTTTTTCCAACTTATTGAAAATGTTGGGCTAAAGAATCAGTTATACCTTTTTCTTCCCTTTTGATTTGTTTGTTTATTGCCATAGATTGACCTCTAATTACTACTGCTTTGGCTATCTCCCTGTGGTTTTGGTAAGTTGTGTTTTCACTGTCATTTTTTCAAGAAATATTTTTATTTCAATTTTTATTCTATTACCCACTCATGTTCAAGTAGGGTGTTGCTCAGCTTCCAAATGTATGGAGTTTTTTCCCCCTTGATTTTTGTTTTTTATTACTAATTTCTAATTTTGAACCACTGTGGTCTGAGAAGATGCTTTGCATTATTTCTATGTTTTTTAAAAAGTTATTAATGCTTTCATTGTGACCTAAAATGTGATCTATTCTGGAGAATGTTCCATGTACATTGGAGAATAAGGTATTCTGCGCTTTTTGATCATTCATTTGACTGTCTATATCTATGAGATTGAGTTTGTTTATTGGGTGATTTAATTCTTCAGCATCTTTGTTGAGTTTCTTTCTGGTTGTTCTATCTTTTCTTGAGAGGGGTGTATTGAATTCTCCTATCATTGTGGTTGTGTCTACTCTTTTCCATTCTGTTAATGTATACTTTGAGTATTTTGTGCATAGATATTTATTATGGCTATGTCTTCTTGTTCTATTGACCATGTAAGCATCATGTAGAGACTTTCCTTGTCCTTTGTGATAATTTTACCCTGAAATTTAATGTAACAGAGGTTAATGGCATTATTCTTGGGTTTTTTTCCTGGTTGTCATTTGCTTGGTATATTTTTCTCCCACCATTTTATTTTTAATCTTTCTTTATATTAATTTTTCAGGTGTGTCTTTTGTAGACAGCATACTGATAGGTTTTGTTGTCTTTATACAATCTTGTATTCTTTTTCTCTTCAATGGTGCATTTAAATCATTCACATTCAGTGTTAATTATTGAGAGACAAAAGTTTTATTGTTATCATTTTGTTGAGTTCTTTCTGGTGTTGTTGATGGTTACTTTGATCCATCCTACTTTCTATTTTATTAATCTTTATTATTTTTTGTGTCAGTACAGTCAAATCAGATCTGACTAATACAGAAGGAGATTGTCCCTCCTTCTCCAGCAGAGCATCTGGTGGATTTGATCCATCCTACTTTCTGTGGCAACTCTGTGAGAACACCCCTCAGGATTTCTTGTAAAGCTGGCCTTGTTTCTACAAACTCCCTTAGGTTCTGCTTTTACTATAATGTCTTGATCTCTCCACATCATATTTGATGGACAGTTTTGCTGGGCACAGTATTTTTCATTGACAGTTGTATTCTTGGACTTGTTTCTTTCTTTTCTGGGATTCTGATTATGCTCATGTTATTCTTCTTGATAGTGTCTCATACTATTCTTGGGCTTTCTTCTTTTTCCTTCCTTTTTTATTCTGTTTTTTTCAGATATAAGATCACTTACAGATCACTGCTAAGAATTCTATCTTCTATTTTGCTGGTTCTGTGTTCCATCTCTTCAACTCTGTTCATATGTCCCTCCAACATATTGACAACATCTGAAACATTGGTCGTCATATTCTGTATTGTGGTTTCTTGTTTTTCCAGAGCCTCTAATACTTGTGTTTTATTTGCATTGTCTTGGATTTTTTTTTTTTAAGTTCCTCTTGGCTTTTCCTTGCAGAGTCCTGTAATTCTTCAAGTTTGTCTTTCACCTGTTGAAAATATTCAGTCATTGTTCTTTTGAATTATGTTTCAAAAAATTCTATCAGACTTTCTCATTTCAGGAAATCCATTGATTCTGGTTTTTCCCCCCCTTGTTTGGGGAAAGAACTTGTTTCTGTTTTGTGTAGGGTGTGAGGTAGTTTGTTTCTTCCTTGTCATTGCTATTTTTCTTGCCTAGGGCCATTAGCAGGCTCTTATCTGTTAATGTTGGCTCAGGAGCTCACTGCTCCAGGGCAGCTCATGCTGCATGAATTTCTTTCTGATCTTTGACTCAAGGAAAGACTTGTTTCTGTCAGCCTATGAATTGTCTGTGAATCAGTAGCCATCTCAGTCAGGCAACTGCTGCAGCTAAACAGGGGTCCAAAGAGTCTGCAGGTCAAGGGAGAGGCCAGGGATACCCAGGTGGTGTTTGGGAAGGGAAAGGCTTCACCTGTGGAATAGGTGCTCCTGGCACAAGAGAACAGGGTGGCAATGGGCTGGGTTGGTCTCCACACGGTGGACTGTTCTGGTCTAGTGGACCAGCATGGTTGGAGTGGCTCAATCCATGTGGTGGCTTAGAATCCTTTTTTCTTTAATTGGCCCTCTCCTTTTCTAGACATGATGTTCTTCTCCAAGGACTGGCCCCTTCTGATAATATGCCCAAAGTATGTGCTCTATGGAGCATTCTGGCTGCTTCTGTATTCTTCAAAAACATATTTGTTTGCTCTTTCAGCAGTGCATGATGTTTTCAATATTCTTCAGCAACACGATGATTCAAAGGTTGTTTGGAGACATTCTTTGACCAACTTTCGCGTGCTTATGAAACAATTGAAAACACCATGATTTGAGTCAGATGTACTTTAATTTTTTAACTTATATCCTGGGTATTAAGCATTATAATTGACAGTAGAACAATTGTTGATTTTGTGATTTTGTGACATCTGGCATTTGGTAAAAAATAATTGACAGAACATCAACTGAGATGCTTCAGCAAGCAGATGCAGCCCTGGGCATGCTCATAGAGGTGTACTAAGAAATTAAAAAGACAGTTACCTGGCCAATATACTGACAGGGATAAATATCTGTGTTCATTCCAAAAGATTAACTTAATAGAATACAGAAATTATCAAACAATATCACATTCAAGTAAAATCTTGTTGAAGATTATTTCAAAATAGCTGGTCATCCACTTCAGATATAACAGGCCTTCAAAAACCCTGTATACAATAGTGCACACTCAGATTAGAATAGCAGATATAGCTGAGGCCTTGTATAGGAAACACAAAGGAGGAGGAACAGCTGTAAGCAGACACTAGTGATTGGAATGTAGAATGTGAGAAGCATGACTCCAAGAAAATTGGACATTGTTAAGGAAGAAATGGAATGCATAAATACTCACAATGGCAAACTGAGATGGATTGGCATGAGACTTTAAAAAAATATTTCTCCACTAGCTTGTTTTTTCTTTTTTAATTATTATTAATTTTAATGAAAGTTTACAGAGACTTCGGATTTCCATTCATTCATTGTTGCACTTTCCCTCCTGTCCAGCCCTCTTCCACCCCAAGTTGAAAAACTCTTTCATTGTTATAAAATCCCTCCACCCCAAGTCCATTCTACTATGTAACCTTCGTTCTGGACTTTGGTCATGACAATAATACCTAATCATATATTCCTTTTAAACAGCTCTCTCCCTCATCTGTTTCAATGTAGAATACATAATTTATCCCATCTTTCTCAGTCTTCCCCAAACACTGATGTCAGTCCCATTTCACAACAGTGGTACTATGCAGTATTTGTCCTTTCGTGACTGAGATATTTCACTCAGTATAATGTCTTCCAGGGTCATCCATTTTATATAATATTTCAGGAGTTCTTTGTTTTTCAAACCACTGTAGTATTCCCTTTTGTGAATATACCACAGCTTCTTGATCCATTCATTTTTTGATGGACACTTGGGTTGTTTCCAGTTCTTTGCTATTGAGAACAAAGCCACAATAAACATGGATGCGCATATGTCTGCTTGGGTGGCATTTGTGGTTTCTTTGGGATATACTCCCAGTAGTAGAACTGGTGGGTAAAATGGTATTTCTATTTCCAACTTTTTGAGAAAGCACCATACTGCCTTCCATAGTGGTTGAATCATTTTGCATTCCTACAAACAATGAATAAGGGTTCCAGTTTCTCTACAACCTTACCAACATTTGTTGTTTGCTGTTCTGTTAAATTTTGCTATTCTGACTGGGGTGAGATAATATCTCATAGTTGTTTTGATTTACATTCCTTTAAGAGTTAGGGATTTTGAACATTTTTTCATGTGTTTGTGTGCCATCTGAATGTCTTCTATGTTGAAGTGTCTATTCATATCTTGTGCCCATTTTTCAATTGAGTTTTATAACCTTTGTCTTGTTGTGGTGCTCGAGTATTTAAAAAATTCTAGATATAAGTCCCTTATCTGACATGTCATTGTTGTTGTTGTTCTGTGATGTTGATCAAGTTGCCTGCAACTCATAGTGACCCCATGTAGAACAGCCCTAAATTATGCTCTGTCGTGTGCCAATCTCACTGTCTCTGACACACCCATTCCCATTACTCCAGTCACAGAATCAATCTACCTTATAGAGGTTCTTCCTCTCTTTTGCTGTCCCTCCACCCTGCCAAGCATGACATCCCTTTCCAAGGACTGGTCCTGCCTTGCAACATATTCAAAGTATTTCAGATGGAGGTTCAGAATCCTTGCTTCCAAGGAGCAGCTTAATTTAACCCTTTCCAGGATGAACCTGTTCATTTTCTTAGCAGTCCGTGGTATATTCAATACTCTTCTACAGCACCACAGCTCAAAGGCATCAATTCTCTTTCTATCATCCCTAATCATTGTCCAACTCTCTATTGGAGAGCAATTAATGGCAAAGATCATAGCCTGTATCAGGCACACCTTAGTCTCCAGAATGACATCATTGCTCTTCAGTACTTTGGAGAGGTCCCTAACAGCAGACTTTCCCATTGTGATACATCTTTTAATTTCCTTGCTGCTGGTGCCAATAGTGTTGACTGTGGAGCCAAGCAAACTAAAGTTGTGAACAATCTCAATCTCTTCACCATCCATCCCAATGCTGCCAATTAGTCCAGGGGTGAGAATCTTTGTCAATCCATATTGAAGGTTGCAGTCCTTGATGTTCTGCGCAAGAACTTCAAGTTCTCCTCAGTTTCAGCAAACAGGGTTGTATCATCTGCATAATGCAGATTGTTGATGAATCTTCCACCAATCTTGATGCCACACTTCTCCTCCTGGAGCCCAGCCTCCCGGATAATCTGTTCTGCATATAGGTTGAAAAGGTATAGAGATAGGATACATCCCTGGTGTATACCCTTTCCAATTTTAAACCATGCAATGTTTCCCTGCTCTATTCTGACAACTGCCTCCTGGTCCAATTATAGGTTTCACATTAGCACAATCAAGTGTTCTGGGATTCCCATACTCCTCGTGATCCACACAGTTGAATGCCTTTGCATGATAAATAAAATACAAATAGAAATTCCTCTGGTACTCCCTGCTTTCAGCCAAGATCCATCTAACATTAGCTACAATATGCCTAGTACCACAACCCCTTTTAAACCCAGCCTGGACTTCTGGCAGTTCCCTGTTGATGTGCTGTTCCAGTCGTTCTTGGATAATCTTCAGCAGAATCTTCCTTGCATGTGAAACAATGATATTGTTCTATAGTTTCCACACTCTGTTGGGTCACCTGTCTTTGGAATGGGAACAAATATAGATCTCTTCCAGTCAGTTGGCCAAGTGGTTGTTCTCCAGATTTCTTGGCACAGCTTGGTGAGCACATTTAGGGCAGCATCTGTTAACTGAAATATGTCAATTGGTATACCACCTATTCCTGGACATATTGTTACCAAATATTTTTTCCCCAGTCTGTGGCTTCTCTTTTTACCCTGTTGGACAAGTTTTTGGATGTGCATAGGGATTTGATTCTTAGAAGGTCCCATTCATCTATTTTATCATCTCCTGACTGTAGATTTTTCAGGATGCTTGGGAGACTGTTTATGTTGTGGATTAGGACTTCTAGAGTTCTTTCAAGCTTTTCTTTAATGAGGTTTATAGTCCTTGGCTTGGCATGAGACATTCTGATTCAAACAATCATAAGATCTATCACACTGGTGATAAAAAGGTGAAGAAAAACAGGGTCATTGTCATTATTAAAAGATCATTTGTAGACCCATATTGAAATATAATGTCATGAGCAACAGGATAATATCCATATGCACACAAGGAAGACTTATTAATATCACTGTCCTTAGAATATATACACCAACAAACAAAGCCAAAGAGGAGGAAATGGATGACTTCTACCAACTCTTGCAGTCAGTAATTGATCAAACATGCAACCAAGACACATTCATAATAACGGGTGACTGAGATGAAAATGTTGGGAACAAAGAAGGGTCAGTAGCTGGAAAATATGAACTTGGTGACAGAAATGAGGCTGGAGATAAAATGATATAATTTGTACAATCAATGATTTATTTGTTGCAAGTACCTTTTATAAGAAACACAAACAATGCCTATACACATGGACTTCAACCAGATCCCTACACAAGAATAAAACTGATTATATCTATAAAAAAATCACTGGAGAAGCTCAATATCAACTGTGAAATTAGGCCAGGTGCAAAATAGTCCATCAACTACTTAAATGCAAATTCAGGCTGAAGCTAAAGAAAATGAAAACAAATTCACAAGAACCAAAATTCAACCTTGAGACCATCTGAATTTAAAAACAGGTTTGAGGCATTGAGCACAAATGGATGAATGAAGAAGTCCAGATGAATTATGGAAAGATATCAAGAATATCATCCAGGAATAATGCAAAAGGTCATTACAAAGAGTGAGAAGAAAGAAAAGACCAAGGTAGATGTCAGAAGAGACTCTGAATTTTGCTCCAGAATGCAGAGAAGTCAAAGAAAGGGAAGAAATCAGGACATTAAAGAGCTGAACACAAGATTTCAAAGGACAGCTCAGGAAGACAAAGCAAAGTACTAAGATGAAATGTGCAAAAGAGCAAGAGTCAGAAAATCCAAAAGGATGAACTCGTTCATCATTTTTAAGCTGATGGAAATACAGAACAAATTCAAGCCTTAAGTGTCAATACTCAAGGATTCAATGGAAAGACTATTGAATGATACCAGAAGCATCAAAACAAGATGCAAAGAGTGCATAGAATTCCTGTACCAAAAACAAACTGGCTGACAGAGTTATTTCATGGAACATCATATAATCAAGAAGCAATGGTGATGAAGGAGGAAGTTCAAGCTACTCTGAAGGAATTAGCAAAAAACAAAGCCCAAAGAATTAACGGAATATCATTTGACGTATTTCAACAAAACAGTGTGCAACAATGAATGATTTTTTTTTTAATTTTCCATCTGACTTTATTTTCAAGTACACTTTCTTTTTAAAAAATCAATACACTTTCTGCGGAGATGACAAATATCAGTATTAGGAAATCCAATTATATAAAAAATACTACATCTAGTCTGGGGTAGATATATTTATTTTTGGTAACATACATTAAGTGGCACTAATTACACAGTAACTATAAGGTGACTAACATGAAACCACAGAACTGTAACTCTGCCACAGCTGCATGGAATTGGGCCTCTCTGGCTGAGCACATTGTCAAAAATCTGGATGCCCACTCTCAGTGGACATAACCAGAGCTATGCCAATGAAACCCGTTTTGGATTAAAGTTCTCAAGTGGTGACTCGCCAGAGTATCTTGCAGCTGACAGATAATAGACAGGGCATGTTAGTTATAAAGTAGTTACAGCCTAATTCACAAAAGTTACCAACTTTTTCTCTTTCTAGAAAGAAGCAAGAAGTTAAGAAATTCCTTGAATTAGCGCCTGGTGTATCCGGTGGGAGTGCAGAGGAGGGCTGTTAGAGCAGTGTAGAGACACCCTGGTGGGTCGGAGGGGTTGGACATCATTAATAATCATGGTTGGCTTCTAAATACTGGTAGTAAGATGACTTCTGATTTGTAATCTTAGCTAAATTATAGATAAATGAAAAAGGCCAGTAATCATACAAGAAGATTAATAAACAGCACTTCAAAATTAACCGCATGAGGGCTGTGCTTGCAGCGAGGTTTCACAAGACAAGGCACCCAGATTTTTTCTTCCCACGTCTGGCTTGCAGAGCTGCTCTCGTGGCCATTTCAAAAACCTCCCTCACTCCATCTTTGGTCTTTGCTGAACACTCCATGTATCCAAAAGCACCAATCCTGT
>NW_006400038.1:1369704-1377186 GCF_000299155.1 Elephantulus edwardii
TCCACAAAGCCAACTCGACCTGCTTTCCGTCCACTTCAATATCAGCCACATAGTTCTCAAACACTGTGGACACATACACCTCAGGGAACTGATCCTTGCTGAAGACTATGAGCAAGCAAGTCTTGCCACAAGCTCCATCACCAACAATCACCAGTTTCTTCCTGATGGCTGCCATCACTTACAAATGTGTTGCAAGATACACGGCTTGTATGGCAGAAGTTCTACAAAGTACCTTGAACTTCTCAGATAAAAGGCACTCTGGCGGCGACTCCGAGCCTGGCCTCTCTGCGCCGAGGACTCTGCTCCGTGAGTCACAAGCTCCAAGGCGCTGGCTGGTCGCTGAGGAGGCGGCTGTGGACTAACGAGAGAACCGAGAACCGAAGGAAGACTGCGGGCGGCAGGCGGCGGGCGGGGAGCTTGAGCGAGCGAGGGCGGGCGGTGGCGGGAGGGCGGGGAGGAATGATTATTTTTTTTAAAAAATGAAAGTGAACTGGGAGAAAAAAGGGAAAATGTGTAACAATGAATGAATGAAAATACAACTTTTCTGTAAACTTTTGTTAAAATCCTAATTAAAATTTTTAAAATGATTTGTACATAAAAAATTAAAACAGCAAAACAAAATATTTTGTTGTTAGAAATTTGAGAAAACTCAAGTACATGGAGAATGTTAAGAAATTGAGAAACTCAGCATTAAGATGCCAATGCTCCTTAAACTGATCTATAGATTCAGTAAATTGGAATGAAAACCTCAGCAGAATTTTTGTAGACATTAACTAATTATTTATCAAATTTGTACAGAAATGAAAAGAACCTGAAAAGTAAAAATAAGTCCTTGTTTTGAGTGGGAAGACCACTGCCTCCACGACATGCCACTTGGTGCCTCTTAGGGGCGGCCTGGAGGCCCAGCATGGGCGAGGGTTGTAACGCTAGGGACGCTCGGAATGCTGGCCCAGGCTGTGGTGCAAGCTCTGCTGGGGCCCGTGGCGTCTCAGGCTGCCTGTCAAACCTAGGCAAGTAGAAGAGCGCCACCAGAAGAGCAAGGAGCTGGTTCCTACTCAGATGGAAGGTGTCAAGTTCAGTCAACAAAAGGTTGGCTAATCACTTCCACAGTAGCCCTCAGCACTGCGGATAACCCGCCTACCAGTTTGGAATTTCATGGGGGAACAAATAGCTAAATCTGATAGAGACGCTCCCCCACGCAGGTGGGTGACATGGGCAGCAGCAACAGCCTCAGTACGCAGGTCACTCACCAGTTGGAGCAGGTCCTCAGGTTCAAGATGGCCATCCAGATCCAGCTGTTCAAGTTCATGAACTGGCAGGTAGACAGAAGTACCGGGGCTCTGACTTGACAGCACAGGGCATCCTGGAGATGCCGGACATCCTGGTATTTTCGTGACCCATTATCTCCAGAGCATCGTGCTGCATCTGCCCCCGAACGAGAGTTAATTTACCAACCGCGGCTGAGAAGAGGGCACCGTCATGTCTCTAGCTGGGAAATACATATTCAACAACTGGTTAGCAAGAGTAACACTGGACCAGGCTAGCATGCACACCACATACTATCAGCACGAGGATGAAAGACACAAATGTCCCCTTTGGGTACCAGTTGGGCCTGCCCAAGGCCAACGTCCTCTTCATAAGCTCAAAGGACAGTAACTAGATGGTGGACACCATGCTGGAGAAGCAGCTGTGAGGTCTGCTTCTGCTGACTCTGATGCTTGGGGCTTCCTAAAGCACTGCAACAACAAGTTCCAAGGACAGACAGGAAGGAGAGGGGATTAATTAGGGAGAGAATGTGGGAAACAATGGATAGATAATGAACTCTGTAGTAGAACAGATGTGGGGAAGAACTCTGAGAAAGGAGTGTATCATGAGGCACTGTATGACAACGACCTGGAACAATGAGTGTATTTCAGGGTGGGCTGGGGAAAATTTGAAAATGTGCAACAGTAAATTAAAAAAAAAAACACGTTCCAGTGTGGCTTGGGTCTCACCATCCCATCATTCATGTTCTTCCTTCTGACCCTACTGCCCCTCCAGCCTGGGAGGGGAGGCCTGAGCTGTCCTCACCCTCTCTTCTCCATCTTCTGGGAGTCAGGGGAGCAGAGGAACATAGGGGCCCCATAATTTCAGCAGCTGAGGAGGGGGCTATGGAGCTTAGGGGCACATCAGGATGCAGAGCATGGGACAGTGCACCCAGAGTTTCCGGAAAAGGTTTTTCAGGAAGTGGAGGACCACGGCAGGGGTGGCCAGAGTACCTCAGGGAGGAGTGTCTGAGCATCCTTGCCCCAAGGGCCCCAGGCTTGGCCACTCTGCTGGACAGTGAGATGGAGCTTGCCCATTCCCTGTCTGCCCACTCATGCTTATAAATTATAGAAGCATAGGGCATTTTACAGAAAAAAATATTAATAAAAACCAACAAAAGATATACTTGGGGGAAAGCAAAGGGAAAAAAGTTTTTAAAAAGAAGAGAGTAAAAAATTTAGACAATCTCATATCAAAGCTTGTTAGAGAGTACCTATTATCAAGTCACTACTCTACTGGAATAAACATACAAGTAAACAGAATTGAAATTCCAGAAAAAAGACCAAAATGTGTGTGTGTGTGTGTGTGTGTGTGTGTGTGTGTGTGTGTGTGTGTGTTGACTTGAGGGCACATAACAACAACATTACCAGTTGACTTTCAATGAAGATATTAAGGAAATTCATTGGGAAATTATCAACTGAATATTCAAAAATGTTATGTAATTCATTCCGATCTGTATTGTATCACATAATATACAAGGAATAACTTTTTGAGGAAACACCATACTGCCTTTCAGAGTGGTTGTTCCATTTTACAATGCCACCAGCAGTGCATAAAAGTTCCCACCTCTCCAAAGCTTTTCCAATATTTATTGCTTGCTGACCTGCTAAGCCTGCTAAGCTTTGCCACTGCTACTGGGGTAAGATGGTATCTCATTGTGGTTTTCATTTGTGTTTCTATTATTGTCAGTGATTTTGAGCCTTTCTTCATGTGTCTGTGGGCCAGCTGAATGTCTTCCTTTGTGAAAAGTGTTTCCATGTTTTTTGTCCATTTAGTAATTGGGTTATCAGTCTTTTTCTTCTGGAGGCCCCGGAGTATTCTGTAAACTTTTCTTAACAGACCCTTGTCTGAAATGGTATTGCCAAATGTTTGTTCCCAATTGGTAGGTTTTCTTTTCATCCTGTTGGGAAAAGTTTTTTATGAACACAGAGATTTAATCTTTAGAAGGTCCCATTTATCAGTTTTATCTTCTCTAGATTGTATTTCTGGCTATATTTGGCAGCCTTTTTTTACCCTAGACTAGGCCTTCTAAACTTGGTCTCAGATTGTCTCATATGAACTTAATGCTTCTGTGATCCACCTTGAGTTGATTTTTGTGTATGCTATGAGATGTGGATCCTGTTTCAGCTTTCTCCAGGTAACAGTCCAATTTTGCCAGCACCATTTATTGAAGAGGTTGTAATTTCTCTATTTGAAAGCTTGTTGAAGATAGTTTGTCACAGATAACTGGGTCTATTTCTGGGTTCTCAATTCTGTTCCATTGGTCTATGTGCCTGTCATTGTACAACTACTATGCTGTTTGGGGTACTATTGCTGTGTAGTAGTAGGCTTTGGAGTCAGGGAGTGATATGCCTCCCACTTCATTTTTGTTTTTCAAAAGTGCTTTGCTTATTTGAGGTCTCTTTCCTCTCCAAATAAACTTAACAATTTTCCTCCTGATCTCCTTGAAAAAAGGATTTGGTATCTATATTAGGATTGCATTGAATATTTGGATTGCTTTTTGTAGGATTGTTATTTTCACAATATTAAGTCTTCTTATCCATGAACAAGGAACGTTTTTTATTTATTTAGGTCTTTTATTCCCAAGTATTTCAATTTGTGGTTGGCTATTGTAAATGATACTGCTTTCTTTCCTTCTCTGAGTTCTCTTTGTTACTGTAGAGGAATTTTACTGACTTTTGGATGTTGATCTTGTATCCTGCCATCCTACTAAATTGGTCTACTGGATACTAACAGGGTTGTTTTTGTTGAGTGTTTGGGGTTTTCTGTGTACACTATTATATCATCTGCACCAGCAACAGTTTCATTATCTCTTTTCTGATCTTGATGCCTTTTATTTCCTTCTCTTCTTGTATTGCCCTAGCAAGCACTTCCAATACAATATTGAATAGAAGCGGTGACAGTTGACATCATTGTCTGGCCCCTAAAATGCTTTTAGTCTTTCTCTTATATTGGCTCTTTGATTTGTACATATACTTTACACTATGTTGAGGAAATTACTTTCTACTCCATTTTTTCTGAGTATCTTAATTAGGAAGGAATGCTAGATTTTGTGAAATGCCTTTTCTGCATCAATTGCTAAGACCATATGGTTCTTGTTATTTGCTTTGTTAATGTGGTGAATTATGCTAATTGTTTTTCTTAAGCTGAACTTCCTTGCATACCTGTTATGAATCCCACTTGGTCGTGAAGAATTCTTTTTCTCACAAAAAGCTGAAAGTGCTTCTACTACTTGTATCTCTCTGTCCCAAACTTTTTTGTCCTGTTTGTAACCTGGGATGGCCCACAGTTGTGGAGGCAAGGATCCCCAAATGGAGGGACCTTGTCCCAGGGAAGTTCCTCTTTAACCCCACCCATTCCCAGAAGCACCTGAAAGTGCTGTTCTGGTGAGAAGTCTGGGGAGGAGTGTCTCCCCTGATTGTGCCTTCTTTCCTGAAGCTTAATGTCTTCCTTTGTCTCTGGAATGGAGTGAGATCAGGGGCACCAGGGGTATCACAAGTCAGCCCTCCCTCTTGCAGAAAGCTGAGAAAGTCTAGCGCTGTGTCCCAAACTCTTTTGTCCTGTTTGGCCGCTGAGATGGCCTCACTGACATAGAAGTAAGCATCTCCAAATAGAAGGACATTGCCCCAGGGAAGTATCAGCCTTCTCTCTCACTGCAAGCACCGGAAAGTTGAAAATGCAGTTTAAAACTATAAAGACATATTATGCTACAAAACTGTCTATTAAGATGCTGTTGAGTTGTGTCTGACTCATAGGAACCCTAATCACAACAGAGTGAAACACTGTCCAGTTCAGTGACACACCAGTCACTTCTGTGCTTCATGTTAATCCACCTTGCTGACAATCTTCTTTTTTGTTGTCTACTTTACCAAGGATGGTGTCCTTCAGGGACTGTTCCTCCTGATAACATACATAAATATATAAGATGAAGGTTCACCATCCTCACCTTTGAGGGGTATTCTGCCTGTACATCTTCCAAGAGCAATTTGGTTATTCTTTAGTAAGTCTGTGGTATAGTCAAAACTTGTTCCCAACACCACAATTAATCAAAGGCATCAATTCTCTGGTCTTTCTTCCATGATGTCCAGCTTTCAAATGTATATGAGGTGACTGAAAATACCACAGTTTGGACCTGGCATACCTTAGTCCTCAAAAAGACACTCTACTCTGTCATTTTAAAGAGCTTATTTGGAGCAGATAAAAAATATTATGTCTTGGCTGTTGTTTCCATGGGCATTGATTGTAGTCAGATAAAGTTAAATATTTGACAACTTCGGTCTTTTCTCTATTAATCATGATGTTGTTTATCAAAGGCTGTAAACTTCCAGCTTCTTCATTTGTTGGGTGTCGTCAACTCAGCTCTGGCACATAATGACCATATACACAACACAATAAAGTCTTGCCTGACCCTGTGCCATCCACTCTATCTCTGATGTGCTTATGTCCATTATTTTCATCTTCATGTAAGTCCTTCTCATTGAAGGTTTTCCTCTCTTATTCTGACCCTCTACTTTTCCAAGTATGATGTTGTCCATCTCCTGATAATGCCCATGCTTAAAGTATGAGAGACAAAGTCTCACAATTCTGGTTTAAAGGAAGCACATGGGCTGCACTTCTTTACCTCTAAGATAGATTCATTTACTCTTTTGGTGGTCTATACTATATTCAGTTTCTTTGAACAATATTATAATTCAAAGGCATTAATTCTCACTTTTCCTTATTCACTGTCTACTTTCACAAGCATATGAAGCAATTGAAAATACTATGGCTTTGGTCAGGCACACCTTAGCCTTTTGAAATTACATCCTTGCTCTTTAGCATTTCCAAGAGGTTCCTAATATCAGATTTCCCCATTGCAATACATTATTTGATTTTTTGACTGGGTGTTGATTGTGAAGCCAAAGAAAATGAAAGTCTTGAAAACTTCAGTCTTTTCCCCCATTTATCCCAGTATTGCCTATTGGTCCAGTTCTGAGAATTTTCATTTCTTTTATATTAAAATTTCATTTATACTGAAGGATATAATCTTTGAGCGTCATCAATGTGTGCATCAAGGTTTTCCATTTTCCACAAAGTTACAGGCTATTGATGAGTCTTCCTTCAATCCTGATGCTACTACACTCTTCTTCATATCATCTCAGATTATTTCTTGAATATACAAACTAAACAGGTTTGATTAAAGGATACAATCCTGATACACACCTTTGCTGAGTTTAAACCAAATGGTATTCTCTTTTTCTAACAGCTCCTGGGTCTATTTACAGATTCCATATGACACAATTAAATGTTACTTTTGTTCTCAATGTTATCTATAATGATCTACAGAGTTGAGTAATTTTTCACAGACAATAAAAAACAGTGAAAATTTTTTGGTATTTATCTGCTTTCAGTCAAGAGTGTACCAACATCATCAAGAATACCTTCATGACATGGCCTCATAAAAGGCTTTACCTGTACAATGATAAATTTAAAGATTGATTACTACAAATGTTAGTGATTATGTAGGACAGCTTGGATTTTTAAACTATTAAGAACACAAAATGACACATTTCCTTTGTAAAACAAATGACAGTTTCATAAAATGTTTAAATATATTTCATAGCATATGGCCCAGATTTCACTCTTGGTATTTTCCCAAGATGAAAGAAATCAAATGCCTACAAAAGGCTTATACAAGAATGCTCATAGTTAGTAGCTTTATGGATTAGTAACACAAACCTAGAAATTGTTCTAATACACATCAACATATAAATGAGTAAATGAGATATATTAAACCCATGTTGTTGTTGTGTGCCATCATGTCAACTATGATTCATAGCAAACCTATGCACAATAGCTTTGAATTCTTCTGTATTCTAAGTCAATCTCACTATCTCTGACACACCTTCACCTATTTCCCCAGTTATTGTGTCAATCCATCGTACTTTCTATTCAATTTGTATATTCAAGAAATAATCTGAGATGATGGACTAGATGAAGAAGAGTGTAGTAGCATCAGGATTAAAAGTACTATGGATCCACACCTGTGTGACCCTTAGCACACAGGGTGCTGCTGCATAAACCCCCAGCAGCGCACAAGCCCCGTCCCCACCTCTTGGTGATAGTGTCCAACCCCTGCGCTCTTTGTCCCCTATTCCCTTGCTTTCCTCCCCTTCCCCCACCCCCCTTGCAGCTCCA
>NW_006400038.1:1407538-1409328 GCF_000299155.1 Elephantulus edwardii
TGTCGGGTAGTCTTCGTTCCTCTGGGGTCTCACCGTCTTCACTCCTCTGGAGTTCCGCGGTAGGTGGCTGGCTGTTGTTCTTCCCGGGTCTCTTCCAGGCCCCTCTCGCAGTGGAACCCCGTCTGGCGGCGGCATTCTCCCGACTTGCGGCGGCGTTCTCCCGACTCAAATATTTCTTTCTAGTCTGTCTTAATTCAGATGCTCAGATTGAAAACAGTATCTGATAGACAAGCATTTTACAGAAAGGAGCAGATGGAAGATATTTCCCAAGCAGAGAAAGAACAAATAGATTCAATGCTATTCCCCACCTTTAGCATACGTGTCTTGATTCATCCTTTTTCTCCTGCTCCATCCACATCCCCCTCAACTCCTATCTATACCATTAACACACTTCTGCCCCTATCTAGCCCTTGATATGATGGCTAAGGTCCCAAGGCTTCTGTGATTCCAAATGTAATTATTTAATGTTTCTCTGTAAATATCATTTTGTGCTTTTAGGGAACTTCATATTGAAAAATACATGTTTTATGTCTTCAGACAAGGGGGGAAAACTTATATTTAATTTAATGTTTGTACAATGGGGTGCAAAGTAACAGAGAGGGACTTGGAAAAAAGAATGGGAACGGGCTGTTAAATATTTTCAGTAAATTATTGTTTTTTCTTGTGCAGAACATATAGAATAGCCTCTTTAAATAGTAATATTTTTTAAAAGGTAGAGATGCTTTGTTAATGTAGCTAAACAAATTTTAATCATAATATTTCTGAAATTATAGTTTTTTCCAGTTGGAAGCTTTTTATCAACTTATTTTTATAAGGAAGAATTCCTTTTTCTTCTTTTCAACCTGTCTTGAAAAAAAAAAGAATTTCTGCAATGTATCGAGCAGAATTTAATTTTTATATGCCTTTTGAGCTGTGTAACTTCCTATTTGGATGCTTGATAATTTGTTTTATTATGTAATTGATAATATGGTACTACATATGAATACTGTTGTTGTTGTTACATGCCATCGTGTAAACTGTGACTCATAGTGACTATTTGCACAACAACCCTGAAACCTGCTCTATCCTGCACCAATCTTACTGTCTCTGACACACCTACCCCCATTACCCCAATCACTGAATCAATCCATACCATTGAGAATCTTCCTCTCTTGCACTGTCCCTCCACTCTCTTGAGCATGATGTTCCTCTCCAATGACTGGTCCCTTCTTGCAACATGTCCAAAGTATGTCAGACAAAGCTTGAGAATCCTTGCCTCCAAGAAGCAGCCTGGCTTCACCCTCTCCAGGATGAACTTGTTTGTTCTCCTAGCAGTCAGTACACATATTCAATAATCTTCTCCAGCACCACAGCTCAAAGGAATCAATTTTCCTTCTATTAGCCCTAGTTATTGTCCAGCTTTCAGACGCATAGCAAGTAATTGCAAAGACCATGGCATGGATCAGGCGCATCTTATTGTTCTTATTGTTATGTGTCCTCGAGTCCTTTGCGACTCATAGGGACCCTATGCACAACAGCCCAAAACCCTGCTCTATCCTGCGCCAACCACACTGCCTCTGACACGCCCATCCCAATTACCCCAGTCACCTAACCAAACCATCTCATAGAGGGTCTTCCCCTCCTGCGCTGTCCCTCCACCATCCCAAGCATGATGTCCCTCTCCAAGGACACATCCCTCCTGGCAACATGTCCAAAGTATGTCAGAATCCTTGCCTCCAAGGAGTAGCTTGGTTTAATCCTCTCCAAGATGAATCTGTTTGTTTTCCTGGCAGTCCATGGTACATTCAGTA
>NW_006400038.1:1411168-1412296 GCF_000299155.1 Elephantulus edwardii
TTGCATATGAGTAATTGGTGGTCTATTCCACAATCAGCCCCCGGCCTAGTTTTCACAGCTGATATTGAGCTTCTCCAGCGGTTCTTTCCACAGATGTAATCGATCTGATTCCTATGCATACCATCAGGTGAAGTCCATGTGTATAGCCTGCGTTTGTCTCTTATGGCACATCTTAGGTATTAATATTAGTTTTGCAATATATTCATACCCTCTGAGAATGTGTGGTTACACAATTGTGTAGGAGAAACAATTTGTCAGTGTTCACCAGCTTGTAAAAAACCTAGTTGCAAGAGCTTAAACATCTAAATAAATGATGAAATACATTTATCATCATAAAAACATAACATAGTGAATGAAAATGAATGTATGTGAGTGAGGATAGTGCCAAACACAAGGTATATGAATTTATACACAAGCTAATATAAAATAACTTTTTTTCTAAAAAAAAGTGAAAAACCTTAACAGTTGTTTCTTCAAAATAGCTTGTAAGGTAGAATAATAAAAATTTCCTTACCTGTAGTTGAATCTGGATTTTGGGATTTATTCCCCGCTCAGAGTTGGAAAACAGCTAACTGTTAAATAGATCTTACAGATAATGCTTTTTTTTTATAATTACAGTAACAGTTTACCAGCTAGAATCATATATTTAGGTAGCCACACAGAGAAGCTAAAAGTAATCTGTACTTGAACAGAGTTGAATATACAGATGCTTATGTCACTGATTTAACTTCTGCCTCTAAAATCCAAGAGTTTTTTGTTTAGTTAGCACACCAAAGTGGAAAGAGTTCAAAGTCAGACTAAGTCTAAAACAATCTGATTCAAATTCATTTTAGATTAAGCCTCAGATATAGAGGGTAGGGTAACAGAAGCAATAATGTAGGTGGTTATTTAGTTGATATGTATCATAGTTGTCATTATTTTACCTTACAACCTATTTTGAAGAAAGAACTGTTAAGGTTATGACTGAGATGGGGATGTACAGAAGAGATGACACAACCCACAACACACATTGACACAAAGGCTATTTTCTTTTTTTTCCTATAATTATATTTTATTAATTTTCATAAACATTTACAGAGATTTTGGGTTTCCATTCATTCATTGTTGCACTATTCTCTCTACCCTCCT
>NW_006400038.1:1413286-1420008 GCF_000299155.1 Elephantulus edwardii
AACCTCGCCAGCATTCGTTGCTTGCTGTTCTGTTAAATTTTGCTATTTTGACTGGGGTGAGATGATATCTCATAGTTGTTTTAATTTGCATCTCTCTTAGAGCTAGGGATTTTGAGCATTTCTTCACCGAAGACGACATTCAGATGGCTAACAAACACATGAAGAAAGGCTATTTTCTGGCTATGACTGTTCTTACTATTATTCTTTTTTTTAAAAAAAAAAAATGTTCATTCTGATGCAGCTAACTTGCTTCCATCTTCTGCACCAAAAACTATTCCATACCATGGAAGTGCTATGCAATAACTCTCCCAAGTAGCACCTTACACAGCTCAAAAGACTTTACATCTCTTAATCTTAAGGTGTCATGATAAAGAAATGTAAATACTAAAAAAATGCAATTATTTAATGCAGTCATCTCTGAAGCCTGTGTTTGTTGGATTTTTCTGTATTTTATCTGCTATGGTGAAATCTTCTGGTATTACCTATCAATATAAATTTAGAATACATAAACAACATATCTTTAATGAAAAATAAAAGTTAAAAACCTCATAATCCGTGGCTATAGAGAACTCTGGTACTTTAATGGTAAGGAGTTGCACTGCCAACCCAAATAATGTGGTCTGAATCCACCAGCTACTCTGTAAGAGAAAGATGGACAATCATGAGTTTGTTCTGAATTCATGGTACATAACAGGAAATAGTGGCTATACACGTGGGTGTTGCCTAATAGAATAAAAGAGTCAAATTGACAACATCAGTGGAAAGTTGTTGTTAAGTGCGATCAAGTCAATTATGCCTAATAGCAACTTTACGACCAATAAATCCCATTTTATCCCACATCGTCATCATAATCTCTGTCCTGCTCAATTTCACTGTGTTAGTCACCATATCAATCTATTTTGTTTAAGATCTCCTTCCTCAGCCCCTACTTTTCCCAGAATGATGTTTCTCTGTAAGGACTGGAATAGAAAAAGCCAACACAAAGGGAAGAACTGTTGAGGTAAGAGAGATAAACAGAAGATATTAAAGAGAAGTTTGAGAAGACAAAGTAAAGTATTATAATGAAATTTGTGAGGAGCTAGAGTTAGGAAACCAAATGAGAAGAACATTCTCATCCTTTCTCAAGTTGTAAGAACTAAAGAGCAAATTCAAACCTCAAATTGCAATACTGAAGGATTCTTTATGCAAAATCTTGAATGAAGCAGGAATCATCAAAAGAAGCTCCTTTTCACTGATTCTATGCTTTTCTGGGTATATCTTTCTCCAGGGAGTGGTTCCTCCAGATGGTAGGCCTATGGTATGTAAAATGAAGTCTCACCCTATTCACACACCTAGGGAGCATTCTGGCTGAATTTGGTCCATGACAGACTTGTTTCTATTCCTGACTGTTCATAATGGAAGTCTCTCCATCTACCATCCTAAGGAACATTTCATCTGAACTACGAAAATAGATTTGTTTGTTTTCCTGACCATCAGCTCATGGTATATTTATTATTCTTTAGCAACATCATAATTCAGAGGCATCAATTCTTTGATATTCCTTTTTTATTGCCCACATTTAGCATGCATATGAGACAATGGATAATGTCATTGCTTGGATTAGACATATTTTAGCCTTTATGGTGACATCTTTACTTTTGAGCACCTTAAAGAAATTGTTTTTCCTATGTTGAACCATCCTTGCATACGTGTTATGAATCCAACTTGGTCATTGTGAATTATTTTTTTGATTTATCGACGGATTCTATTGGCCATGATTTTGTTCAGGATTTTTGCATCTATATTTGTGAGAGTTACTGGCCTATAGTTTTCTGTTTTGGTAGTGTATTTATCTGGCTTTGGTATAGGACGAGTCTGGGAGAATTCCATCTTTTTCTATTTTCTGAAGTAGTTTGTGTAGAATTGATGACAGTTCTTCTCAGAATATTTGATAAAATTCACATGCAAAACCATCTGGTCCGGGGCTTTTTTAGCCTGTAAATTGTCTTATCACATTTTCAATTTCTTCTTTTGAAATGGATTTGTTCAGGAGTTCAATTTTGGTTTTTGTCAGTTTAGGTAGGTTGTGAATTTCTAAGTATTGGTCCATTTTCTCTAGATATTAATATTTGTTTGAGTATAGTATTTTCATAATATCCATTGATAGCGTTTTTATTTTAGTTGGTTCTGTTGTGATATTGCCCATTTCATCTTTCAGATTATTTGTGTCTTTTCATTCTTTTCCTTTCTTAGTTTTGCTAGTGGTTTGTTGATTTTATTGATCTTTTCAAAGAACCAACTCCTAGTTTTGCTGATAGTTTCAATTGTTTTTCTTTCATTTATTTCTGCCCTCATTTTATCATTTCAATTTATTAGTGGGTGTTGGGTCTTTTTCTGTTTTTTTTTTTCAATTTGCTGGAGATGTTGGGTTACAGAGCCAATGGTCATTTTTTCCTGGCTTTTGATGTGTTTGCTTATTGCTATGAATTGACCTCTGATTACTGCTTTGGCTGTTTTCCAGAGTTTTTGGTAAGTGGTATTTTCATTGTCATGTGTTTCAAGAAACTTTAAATTACATTTTCTATTTCTTCTAATACCCAGTCATGCTCAAACAAGGTGTTGTTCAGCTTCCAGATGTATGGTGTTTTTTTCCTCCTTGATCCTCTTTTTAGTAATTTCTAATATTGTAACATTGTGGTCCAAGAAGATGCTTTGTATTATTTCTATGTTTTTTAATTTATTGATGCTTGCCTTATGACCTAAAATGTAATCTATTCTGGAAAACATTCCATGCACATTGGAAAAGAAGGTGTACTGTGATTTTGGGGGGTACAATAGCCTATAAATATCTATGAGATTGAGTTGGTTTATTGTGTGATTTAATTCTTCAGTATCTTTGTTGAGTTTCTTTTTGGTAGTTCTATCTTTTCTTGAGAGTGGTGTATTGAAGTCTCCAAGTAAGTGTTGTCTATCTCCTTTTTCAGTTTGTTGATGTTTGTTTTACATATTTTTCAGGTCTTTCATTTGGTGCATAGATATTTATTATTTTGAGTCCTCTTGTTCTATTGACCCTTTAAATATTATGTAGTCCACCAAGGGTACAAATGCTATAAGCATATGAAGAGAACACAGGAAGCAAAGAAACCACATCTCCAGTAGCAGCACATTGTTCGAATTGAACTATTCCTGTGTCGGGTTATTTCTGGTGTTTCATTCTAATCATAAGGAATTTAGTTCTAAATTATGCACTCAAAGAATGTGTGCACGTATCTTTATATAAATTCTGACTGAAGATGCATGGCCATCAACAGAGCATGTGTTATATAGTAGGTGCAAGTTTGCAAAGCCTCATTTTACTGGTGCAGCAGCAGTGCTCCTATGTCTTTGTGCATCTCCAAATCGAGGAGAGGATAATGTCATGGACCGTTTTACCCCTTTGACTGCTGCTGGCTGGCATCATTTGCCTTTGTTCTCCCCACTGCCACCCAAACCTTAACCCCCTGAAATCAACAAGAGCCTTTAAGATTTTGTTTCTTCAGTTTTGATTGCCTGAGGTTTGATTGGTCCAGTTCTAACAGGTTTGGTGGCCATGGCAGGTGCAGGGGGTGGTTTTCTTCAACCTTTTCCTGACAGACACCAGGTGGGTCAGTCAGTGTTTCAGGTTTACTTGAATCACTGTCCACTTTCTGTGCTTTGCCACCTATTTGTTTGCTCTGTTGTTGTTCAGAGAAGAACCGCTGCGTGGACTGAAGAACCTCTGCTCTCTGCTTTGCCAACACCTAGGACCAAATGTCTTGTGGCTGAGTCCTCTTCCCACAGCTCTCTTCTGGGGTGCAAACTGTGTAGGAAATGGTTGTGTCATTCTCACAGTGGCAGGGGCTGACTGGAATTGCTTCTGATAGACAATGCTGTTCATTTTGCTGGATTGGCTATTCGGACTTGTGGAAGTAGCCCGAAATGGACTAGATGTAGGTGTGGTGCTTCTACCACTGATCGGAGGTGTTCCTGGTTTAATATCAATGCCACTTCCAAAAGCTTTCAATTCCATTTCCGACATTTTTCCTGGGGCTGCAATCATGCTATGTTGTGTTCCAGCAGGGATTAATCCTCTGAAAGGCTGGCTTACTTGTGCAGGACGAGTCAGGCTCTGGGCCTGAGCCTGTGGGGTGGTATGCTGTAATGGGGGCTGAAGAGTCTGAGGCAAGGCAATTAGAGGATAATTGGTGCTGGATAGAGGAGCCTTATTTTTCATTATGGCAGCTTGCTTATTTTGTAACATGGTGTTTGAGTTGACACAATCAAAGTAGAGTAACTGATCTCCCCTTCTTCCTGGATGAGTGAGCAGGTGATTAAGGATTGGTGTCAGCATCCTTGAACATCTCTAAATAAGCGCTGTTTAGCTGCTGCTTGTGTTTGAAGAGATGCTGTTTTTGGTTGTGGCCCAGAGCCTTGAAGTGTTATGTGGTCATCTCCTTTTCTTCTGTGAAGCTCTCACCATCCAAGCATAACAGATTTGGTAAAATAATAGTTAGGTTGAGTGTACTGCTTGCCTCCATTTGGTCTTCTTTGTATGGATCCAATGAGATTTTGTTGTTGTTGTTTTCATTTTGGGCGGGATTTTTCTTTTTAACGGTTTTTAGCTGATATTCATGAAGAGTAATGAGTACTTAGAACTGTGCCACTAATGAAAGGAATAAAAAGTAATAAAAAAATAAATAAATATTATGTAGTGAGCTTCCTTGTCCTTTGTGAGAGTTTTTAATTGAAATTATTTTATCAGAGATTAATATTGCTTTTCATGTTTTTTCTTGGTTGCCATTTGCTTGGTATATTTTCCCTACCCTTTTATTTTTAGTCTTTCTTTATCTTCACTTTATTGATGGATTTTTTATTTTTATCCAATCTGCTATTCTTTTTCTCTTCAGTGGTGCATTTAAACCAATTTACATTCAGTGTGATTATTAAGAGTCAAAGTTTTGTCCCTATCATTTTGTTGAGTTCTTTTTGATGTTATTGCTAGTTACTTTGGTCCATCCTGCTTCCTGTGGCACCATTGTAAGAAGGACGTCTCTCAAGTGTCTTCTGCAATTATGGTCTTGTTTTTCCAAACTCCCTTAGATTCTGTTTTTCTGGGAATATCTAGATGTCACCTTCATATATAATGGACAATTTTTCTGGGTACAATATTCTTGGTTTACAGTTGTACTCTTTGAGTGTTCAATAGATGTCATTCCTCTGTCTTCTTGCTTACATGGTTGCTGAGGAATCTGCACTTATTCTTATTTGCTCTTCCTTATAGGTTATTTTTTTGTTTCACCCTTGCTGTTTTTAGAAGTCTCTCCTTATCTTTGATTTTGGCAAATTTGATTATGACATGCTTTGGAGTTTTTCTTTTGGGTTCAATTTTATATGATGTTCATTCAGCATGGCTAAGGTGTGTATTCTGGTTTGGTTGTGGCTTTTGTTCACAATAGGGTGTGTGCAGATTGGATTTAGCCTCATTTTTCAAAAGGCTTTTGCGACCAGTTTGGGGCTAATTCCAGGAGGGGAAGATGAGCAGAGCAGTCAGATTCTGCTAAGGTGTGTTTTCTGGTTTGGGGTTGAATCTAGGGTGTGGCTTTTATTCATTATAGGGTATGAGTAGATTTTATTTGGCCTCGTATTTTAAAAGGCTTTAAGGCCCTCTGGTCTGCTTTTTGTGGATCTCCAAAATGAAACAGGCTTGGAAGCAAGAGTGGCATCCTTCAAAAACCAAACCAAACAAAAAAAAAAAACCAACCAAAAAACCTTGCCTCTGGAAACTCTATGAACTTGGAGAAATGATGAAAGTTTTATGTTCAAGTCTTTCTTTTTAATTTACTTTAATAATTACATACGTTTAATAATGTTTAAAATAAGATAGAACCAAGTATAAATGCATGAGAGCTGTGGTGCATTAAAAATTATGTTGTTGTTGTTGTTGTTGTTGTTGCTGTTAGGTGCCGTTGAGTCACTTGCGACTAATAGCGACCTTATGTACAACAGCCCTAAACTCTGCTCGATCCTGTGCCAATTGCAGTGTCTCCGATACAGCCATCCCAATTACCCCAGTCACTGAATCAATCCACCTCATACAGGGCCTTCCCCTACTGCGCTGTCCCTCCACCCTCCCAAACATGATGTCCCTCTCCAAGGACCGGTCCCTCCTTACAACATGTCCAAAGTATGTTAGACAAGCCTCAGAATCCTTGCCTCCAATGAACCGACGGTTTAACTCTTTCCAAGATGAATCTGTTTGTTTTCCTAGCAGTCATGGTACCCTCAATGCTCTTCTCCAGATCCACAGCTCAAAGGCATCAATTCTCTTTCTATCCTCCTTAGTCATTGTCCAACTCTTAGTCTCCAGAGAGACACCATTGCTCTTCAGTACTTTGGAGAGGTTCTTAACAGCAGACTTTCCCATGGCAATACATCTTTTACTTTCCTGGCTGCTGGTGCCAAGATTGTGGATTTTGGGGCCAAACAAACTAAAGCTGTGAACAATATCAATATCTTCACCATCCATCCTGATGCTGCCAATTGGTCCAGTGGTGAGAATCTTTGTCTTCTTGACATTGAGCCTCAAACCATATTGAAGCCATGTCATTCCTAAATACTTTTTCCCAGTCTGTGTTAGTTGTTGTTATGTGCCGTCGAGTCGTTTCCGACTCATAGCGACCCTATGCACAACAGCCCTAAACCCTGCTCTATCCTGCGCCAACCGC
>NW_006400038.1:1422165-1423494 GCF_000299155.1 Elephantulus edwardii
ACAGATGTAGTCGATCTGATTCCTATGCATACCATCAGGTGAAGTCCATGTGTATAACCTGCGTTTGTGTCTCTTATAAAATGTATTTGCAATGAATTAGTCATTGCTTTTACAAAATTCAATCATTCTATCTCCAGCCTCATTCCTGTCACCAAGCCCATGTTCTTTTACAGTCGGAGATAGATCCCAGTCTGTGGCTTCCCTTTTTACTGCTGGAGAAGTTTTTGGATGTGCATAGAGATTTGATTCTTAGAAGGTCTCATTCATCTATTTTATCTTCTCCTAGCTGTATATTTTTCAGGATACTTGGAAAACTGTTTGTGTTGTAGATTAGGACTTCTAGAGTTTCTCCAAGCTTTTCTTTAATGAAGTTTATAGTCCTTGGTTTTAGTTCTAGGTCCATGATCCACCTAGAGTTGGGTTTTGTATATAGAATGAGGTGTGGATCATCTCGTTTGAGTTTTCTGCAGATAGTTTTCCAATTTCGCCAACACCATTTGTTAAAAAGGCTGTCATTTCCTCACTTAACTGATTTCATCTCCTTGTCAAAAATTATTTCACCATAGGTAGATGGGCTGATTTCTGGGTTCTATTCCATTGATCTATGTGTCTGTCTTAACCACCATGGCAGTGTAGTAGGATTTGAAATCAGGGCGTGAGATGCCTCCTAACTTTTATTCTATTTTTAAGGAATGCTTTGCTTATTCGGGGCTTCTTTCCATTCCAAATGAAAGTGGAGATTGCCTCTTCCATCTCATTCAAGAATGGGTTTGGTATTTGTATTGGGATTGCATTGAACGTGTAAATTGCCTTTGGTAGTATTGCCATTTTCACAATATTACATATTCCTATTCATAAACAACAGATATTCTTCTACTTCTCCAGGTCTCTTTTGTTTCCTGTAGTAATGTTTTGTAATTTTCTTGGAAAAGGTCCTTTGTACTTCTGGTTAAATTTATTCCCAAGTATTTAATCTTGTGATTAGCTATTGTGAGAGGTATTGTTTTCCTTAGGTCCGGGTCTGAATTCTCTTTATCACTGTAGAGTAATCCAACTGATTTTTGTATGTTGATATTGTATCCTACTACTTTGCTGAATTGGTCAACTATGTGCAATAGTTTTCTTGCTGAATCTTTAGGGTTTTCTTTTCTTTCTTTTTTTTTTTTTTACAGAGGTTTTGGATTTCCATTCATTCATTGCTGCAATTTTCTCCCTGCCCACTCCTCCCCACCAGCTCGCTTCCCCCTCCAGAGAGAGAGAGAAAAAAGAAAAAAGAAACAAAAATTCCTTCATTAGTATACAATTCCCACGTCCCTTCCCCCCACCCCC
>NW_006400038.1:1424109-1426682 GCF_000299155.1 Elephantulus edwardii
ACGAATGGATAGAGAAGCTGTGGTATATCCACATAATGGAATACTATGCAGCATTGAAAAACAAGGAACTCATGCAATATTATTCAAAGTGGGTGACCCTGGAGGACATTATGCTGAGTGAAATATCTCAGTCACAAAAGGACAAATACTGCATGGTGTCACTGTTGTAGAATGTGTCTGACATCAGGGTGGGGGTATGACAGAAAAAACTGGATAAATTGATATATTATTATATCATCTGCATAGAGAGATAATTTTACCTCGTCTTTGCCAATTTGGATACCTCTTATTTCCATCTCTTGTCTTATTGTTATCGCTAAGACTTCCAATACAATATTGAATAAGAGAAATGATAGTGGGCATCCTTAGTTCCTGTTCTGAAAGGGAACGCCTTTAACCTCTCTCTATTGAGAACAATGTTGGATCTTGGGTTTTCATAAATACTTTTTACTATTTTGAAGAAATTCCTCTCTACTCCTATTTTGTTGAGTATTTTAACACATTGCCGCACAGTTTTAATTAACGACCATGCTTAGAAACACTTTTTTTAAAACTCTCATTTGCCGCAATTTTAATCAGGAAAGGGTGTTGGATTTTGTCAAAGGCCTTTTCTGCATCAGTTGATAGGATCATGTGGTTCTTGTTCTTTGCTTTTTTAATGTGGTGAATTACATTAATTGTTTTCCTTATGTTGAACCATTGTTGCATACCTGTATGAATCAAACTTGGTCATGGTGAATTATTTCTTTGATGTGTCATTGAATTATATTTTTGTATCTGTGTTCACAAGAGATATTGGCCTATAGCTTTCTATTTTGGTGGTGTCCTTTCCTGGCTTTGATATCAAGGATATGTTTGCTTTATAGAATAAATCTGGGAGAATTCCATCTTTTTCTATTTTCTGAAATAGTTTATGTAGAATTGGTGACATTTCTCCTCTCAATGTTTGATAAACTTCACTTTTAAAACCATCTGGTCTAGGGCTTTTTTTGGTTGGAAGTTGTTTTATTACCTTTTCAACTTTTCTTTTGTAATGGGTCTGTTCAGATGTCCAATTTCGGCTTATGTCAGTTTAGGTAGGGTGTGCATTTATAAGTATTTGTCCAATTCTTCTAGGTTTTCATATTGGTTTGAGTATAGTTTTTCATAATACTCTAACATTAGCTTTTTTATTTTAGTTGGTTCTCTTGTGATGTTGCCTGATTCATCTCTTATTTGGATTATTTGTGTCTTCTCCTTCTTTTCTTTTGTGAGTTTTGCTAACGGTTTGTCAATTTTATTGACCTTTTCAAAGAACCAACTCCTAGTTTTGTTGATAGTTTCAATTGTTTTTTAGTTTTCTCTCTCATTTATTTCTGCTTTAATTTTTATAATTTCAGGTTTCTTAAAGGGTGTCGGGATTTCTTGCTGTTTTTTTTTCAATTTGCAGGAGATGTTAGATTAGAGAGTCAGTGGTCAGTTTTTCCTACCTTTTGATGTGTTTGCTTATTGCTATAGTTTGACCTCTGATTACTGCTTTGGCTGTTTCCCAGAGGTTTTGGTAAGTGTTGTTTTTATCGTCATTTGTTTCAAGAAACTTTTTAATTTCATTTTTATTTCTTCTAGCACCCAGTCATGTTCTAGCAAGGTGTTGTCCACCTTCCAAATTTTTTTTTCTCCTTTATCTTCTTGTTATTAATTTCTAATTTTGCAGCATTATGGTCTGAAAAGATGCTTTGTATTATTCCTATGTTTTTTTAATTTATTGATGATTGCATTGTGACCTAGAATGTAATCTATTCTGGAGAACGGTACATGCACATTGGAGAAGAAGGTATACTGTGCTTTTTTGGCATGCATTAGCCTAGAAATATCCATGAGGTCAAGTTTGTTTATTGAGTGGTTTAATTCCTCAGTATCTTCTTCAGTTTCTTTATGGTAGTTCTTTTCTTGAGAAGGGTGTATTGAATTCTCCAAGTACTATAGTAGTGTTTTCTATTTCCTTTTTCAGTTTTGTTAATGTTTGTTTTATGTAATTTGCAGGTCTTTCATTTGGAGTATAGATATTTATGATAGTTATGTTTTCTTGATCTATTGACTTTTCAGCATTATGTAGTGACCTTCCTTGTTCTTTGTGATGGTTTTTCCATTGACATCTATTTTATGAGAGATTAATATCTCCTGCTTTTTTCTGGTTACAATTTGCTTGGTATAATTTTCCCCATCCTTTTATTTTTAGTCTTTGTTTATTTTGATTTTTCAGGTGTGTCTCTTGTAGACAACATATTGATGGATTTTGGGGTTTTTTTTTTATCTAGTCTGCTACTCTTTTTCTCTTCAGTGGTACCTTTAAACAATTCACATCATTGTAATTATTAGAGGCAAGGTTTTATTGCTATCATTGTGTTGAGGTTTTTTTTTTGGTGTTGTTGCTAGATACTGTGGTCCATGCTACTTTCTGTGGTACCTCTCTAAGGACATCTCTTTGTCTTTCATATAATGCTTGTCTTGTTTTTACAAATTGTCTTAGCTTCTGTTTTTCTGGGAATATCTTGATCTCTCCTTCATATTTGATGGATAATTTTGCTGGGGGT
>NW_006400038.1:1429897-1431856 GCF_000299155.1 Elephantulus edwardii
TTGGAAACAAGGATTCTGGGGCTTTGTCTGACATACTTTGGACATGTTGCTAGGAGGGACGGGTCCTTGGAGAGGGACATCATGCTTGGGAGGGTGTAGGGACGGTGCAGGAGGGGAAGACCCTCTATGAGATGTATTGATTCAGTGACTGGGGTAATCGTGATGGGTGTGTTAGAGGCGGTGTGGTTGGCGCAGGATAGAGTAGGGTTTAGGGCTGCTGTTCATAGGGTCGCTATGAGTCGCAAACGACTCGACGGCACATAACAACAACAACAACAGTATTCTTGGTTGGCAGGTGTGTTCTTTAAGTGTTTGATATATGTTCTTCCACTCCCTTCTTGCTTAATGGTTTCTGCTGAGAAATCAGCTCTTAATCTTATCTGCTTTCCCTTATAGGTTACTCTTTATTTCTCACTTGCTACTTTCTCTATCTTTTGTTTTGACAAATTTAACTATGATATGCCTTGGAATTTTTCTTTTGGGGTCTGTTTTATATGGTGTTTGCTGATCTTCTTGAATATATATTCTCTCACTTTTATTATGCCTGGGAAATTTTCTGCTAGTAATTCTTCAACAACTTTTCCAGTACCTTTACTTGCTTCTTCCTGTCTGGAATTCAAATGATGTGCATGTTATTTTCCTTGATGGTGATCGCATTATTTTTAGGTTTTCTTCTTTTTCCTTCTTTTTGAGTCTGCTTTTTGCTCTATGAGATCAATGGTGACAATTCTGTCTTCAATTTCACTGGTTCTGTGTTCCTTCTCTTCAACTCTGCTCATGTGTCCCTCTATCATGTTGACAGCCTCTGTAACATTGGACCTCATATTTTGAATGGTGGTTTCTTGTTTTTCCAGTGCCACTAATGCCTCGTTTGTTTTCTCTACATTGTTCTGGATTATTTTTTTAGCTCCTCCTGGTTTTTGCTTGTAGTATCCTGTAATTCTTCAAGTCTGTCTTTCATCCATTGAAAATATTCAGTCATTGATCTTTTAAATTCTGTGTCAGAAAGTTCCATCAGACTTTCTGGCTTCAGGACGTCCATTGATACTGTGTCACACTTTGGGGTTGACGTTTTGCATCGTACTTGTGTAGTTTGTGAGATAGCTTGCTTTCTCCGAGATATTGATATGTTCTTGATTTGATGAAAATGCTCTCAAGATCAGTTGGGCAGCTACCTCACTTTTGTTTTTCTCTGAACTTCTGAAAGTTCAGATCAATAGGGAAATATCAGATCAGAGCCTGTGAGAGCAGCCTCTTATAGGTAAGACAGGTCAAGGTGCTCCAGATTAAATGCAAGTTGATTGACCAGACATGTAAGTACAGGTGTGGAACCAAATAGGATGGGGCAGGTCAACCTCACTCAGACCTCAGGTGTCCGGGTGTGCTCACAACTGGGGTCCCTACTCAAATTCCAGCTGTTCATTTCCCACCCCCACTGGTTTTCACTCAGTGGGCCTGCCCAGTGACACTTACTCAGGTGCCCTCATGCAGCAGCCCTTGCCCAAGCAGGGTCCTGGTTCCACTAGACCTGAGGAGTCAAAGTCAAATTTCCATTGTCTCACTCACCTCTGGCTGGTCTTCAGTGTCCACAAAATTTCAGACAAATTACCATTGGCCTACTCATTCCTAGGCAGCTGTCATGGCCCAAGAGAATTCAGCCAAATTCCCATTAGTGGGCTAACCCTTGAGTACTCTCCCAAGCCATCGGTGGTGCCCAAGAAAAGCCTGTCAGGATACTACTAGATCCTTTCTCCTGCTAGATCAATCCCACAATAGCTCAGCAGGTGGCTTCGGTTAATGGCTGGAACCGTGGTGTGGCTTTGTGTTCCTGTAGCTCCAAAACTAGTTGCTCCAACAAAAGTTCTGATTCAAAATCCTACTGTCCTCCTATCAATTGATGCAGAAAAGGCCTTTGAAAAAATCCAACACCCTTTCCTGATTAAAACACTCAACAAAATA
>NW_006400038.1:1433276-1435337 GCF_000299155.1 Elephantulus edwardii
ATAACAGAACAGCAAGCAAAAACTGCTGGCGAGGTTGTGGAGAAACTGGAACCCTTATTCACTGTTGGTGGGAGTATAAAATGGTGCAACCACTATAGAAAGTGGTATGGCACTTTCTCAAAAAGTTGCAAATAGAGATACCATTTGACCCAGCAATTTCACTACTGGGAATATACCCCAAAGAGACCATAACTGACCCATGTTTATTGACGTTTTGTTCACAATAGCAAGGAGTTGAAAACAACCTAAGTGCCCATCAACAAATGAATGGATAGAGAAGATGTGGCACATTCACACAATGGAATACTATGCTGCATTGAAAAACAAGGAACTCATGTAATATTATTCAAAATGGTTGGCTCTGGAGCACATTATGCTGAGTGAAATATCACCATCACAAAAGGACAAATACTGCATGGTGCCACTGTTGTAAGAGAGGACTGACCTTGGGGTTGGGGAGAGACTGAGTAAGATGTGTTCAATAATGTATACGGCACTGAAACAGAGGAGGGAGAGAACTGTTCGGAAGAGATATGTGATTAGGTATTTCAGTCATGACAGGTGTCTAGAGCGATGGCTGCATGGTGGAGTGGACCTGGCGGAGGGTTTGTAAAACAATGAAAGAATTTTTCTTTTACTTTTCCAAGAGGTAGTGTTCTGGGTGGGAGCCTTGGGAGGGGACAAATGTGCAATGATGAATGAATGGAAATCCAAAGCCTCTGTAAATTTTTCTGAAATTAATAATAAATTTAAATTTTTTAAAAAGAATTAAGTTAGAGTAAGGATGGCAATGGATTTATAACTTCTCATGCTAATAACAGTATATCGTGGCATGGAGGAGGAATAGTGGAAATGTATCCACATTTTACAACATTCCTCTTGCCAAAACCATTTATGGAAAATAGGAACTGCATTGGAACATGTATCTCTGGATTGGAAATGATGATATTGTTAATATTTCTAGCCTTAAGCTTAAAAGTTTATAATGTTCAAAATTATTTGTGATACATTTGTTTAAATTTTTCCCTCTTTTAACAACTGGGATCTAAAGGGAAGAGAAAAGACCAGAGAATGGCCGAAATTATTGGGGCAGCTATTGCTGCCAGTTTAGGGCCTGGATCAGGAAAAGGAAGTCTTACTCATATACAGTGCCACTGAAAGGTAATAAAGAAGGTCAGAATTATTTCCACTGTGGAAAGCTGGGCCACTTCAGTAGACAAGTGTCACAGATGAGAGCCACAGATAGGCAAGGGAGTAGAGAGGAAGTTCCCACTCACTTGCTTTAAATGTGGATCTGAAGGACACTTGGCGAAGGGTGGCCCACATCAGGTCCTCGTGGCTGACAGGACTGACAGGTCCCAGCTCCCAGCTGGAAACAAAGTAGGACGCTTCAACGATTTCGATCCTCCCAGAAGATCTGTGGGTGAGCCTTAACATTACTGGTAAGTATATTCGTTTTCTCCTGGACACAAGAGCCTACTATTTGGTCCTAAAAGCCTTCTGAGATCCCAAGTCTTCTCACTATTTCTTAGTTGTTGGAATTGACGGAAAACCTCATAAGCAGTTCCTTACTTCACCTTTGCCTTGCATGCGGACTTCTGAGTTGTAAAACAATCTAGTGGTAGATGGAATTTGCTCTAGGACTTAAGAACAATAAATGACATAGTTAAGCCTTTACCGTACTACTCAATAGGCCTTTTATTGTAAGAACTACCTTCCCTCTGTAACTTGATTTGTGCCACTATTAGAGTCTCTATGTGGAATATTATTGCTTTTTAATTTTTTTTAGACTGTAGAAATCCTTTATTAGCATTTAAATGGCAGCAGCTGTGGAATAGAAAAGCATAGTTAAAAGAGCCTTCTCTTCATTTTGAACTTAAAAGACTATACTCAAAAGTTATTTGCCAGTTTCTAAAATTTCAACAGCCTGGGCTGTCCTCTCTTCCCACAACCCTTTCCCCTCTCCCCACTTTTTTTTTTCTTTCCTCTTCTTCCACATTTTTTTTCTTCCGTCTAATATACTTTGAACATGTTGTGAGGAGAGACCGGTCCTTGGAGAGG
>NW_006400038.1:1435905-1436511 GCF_000299155.1 Elephantulus edwardii
GGACACACTGACAAAGGAGATTAATCAGAACTGGCTTTGACAAGCACTGTGGCAATGGGACAATTAAAATAGACTTTCAAGGGGGGAAAAAAAGAAGAACGAACTGGGGAGGAGGGTAGAGAAATAGTGCAACAATGAATGAATGAAAACCCATTAAAATTAAAAAAAAATTTAATAATAAAAACAAACAAACAACCGCAAAATCCTACTGTCCACAGCTGTTGGTCGGTCTCTGTGTGGTGTGAAGGACTCTGTATTGTCCCTGGGACCCTGTGGGCGGTGGAGGGGTGGGGTGGGAGATAGCACCATGGGCAGGGGCATGGGACTGGGGTCCCATGGGGGCTATGGGACTGGGGCACTACTGGGGGTGTAGGGTTGGCCGTCTGTTCACAGATGTTAAGCTGCCAAGTCACTCATCCTCAGCACATCAGATTGCCTGCGTTGCTGGTCTGAGCCCACGTTGCTGGTCTGTCTATGTTCCAATCTTTGGTTTATAGGGTCTCTATTGATAGCCTGAATTTCAGAACCATCTCAGGAACAGGTTTGAGGCTTTGAACACTAATGAGCGAAGGCCAGATGAGTTGTGGGAGGATATCAAGGGTATCA
>NW_006400038.1:1438261-1449622 GCF_000299155.1 Elephantulus edwardii
CATGCTTGGGAGGGTGGAGGGACAGCGCAGGAGAGGAAGGCCCTCTATGAGGTGGATTGATTCAGTGACTGGGATAATTGGGATGGGAGTGTCAGAGACGGTGCGATTGGCACAGGACAGAGCGGAGTTTAGGGCTGTTGTACATAGGGTCGCTAAGAGACAAGCGACTCGATGGCACATAACAACAACAACAACATGGGTCGCCTACATCTCAGTAGCACTTAACAACAACAACAACAACCACAACTACCACAACAACAACAACAACATTCTTCATTATGCTTGGAAAGTTTTCTTTTAGTAATTCTTCCACATCTTTTTTGATGTCTTTGCTTAATTCTTCCCGTTCTGGGATTCTGATTATCCACATATTATTTCTCTTGATAGTGTCCCACGTTATTCTTATTTGGGGTTTTTTCCCCCTTTTCTTTCCTTTTTTATTCTGTTTTTTCTTCTACCAGATCAGTGGTGAAAATTCTATCTTTTATTTCACTGGTTCTGTGCTCCATCTTTTCAACCTTGTTCATGGATTTCTCCATCATGTTGACAGCATCTGAAACAGTGCACCTCATATTTTAGATTGTTGTTTCTTGCTTTTCAAGAGCCTCTAATGCCTCATTTGTTTTATCTGCATTATTTTGGATTGTTGTTTTTTTTAAGCTCCTCCTGGTTTTGACTTGCAGTGTCCTGTAATTCTTCAAGTTTGTCTTTCACTCATTGAATATATTCAATCATTGTTTGTTGCTGACCACTGAAGCTCGCTTCTCCCACAGTAATTGTTTTAGTAATAGTTCTCACTCAAATTCCAGCTGTCCTGCTCACTCCATGCACATCGTTCTGTGCACATCACTCCATGCACTGAATTTAATCTTTAGAAGCTCCCATTCATCAATTTTATCCTCTTCAGATTGTGCATTTTGTCTGTAATAGGCCTTCATTCTTGTTCCCAGTTTGTCATTGATGAACTTTATGGTTTGGGGCTTTATTTTCAGGTATCTGATCCACTTTGAGTTAATTTTTATGTATGGTGTGAGATGTGGATCCTGTTTCAGTTTTCTGGAGATGGGAGTCCAGATTAGCGAGCACCAGTTGTTGAAGAGGTTGTCATTTCCCCATTTGATACCTTTGATTTCCTTGTTGAATATCATCAGTTGACCATAGATATCTGAGTCTACTTCTGGATTCTTAATTCTGTTCCATTGGTTGATGTTCCTGCATTGTATCAGGACCATGCTATTTTGGTTACTACCACTGTGTAGTAGGTTTTGAAGTCATGGAGTGCTATGCCTCCAACCTCATTTTTATTTCTCAGAAGTGTTTTACTGGGAGTGCATTGAACATGTGGACTGCTTTTGGTAGAATTGTCATTTTCACCTCATTGAATCTTCCTATCCATGAACAGGGCACATTTTATCATTTCTTTAGGTCTTTTATTATGTCTTGCAGAATTGCTCTATAGTTTCCTTGTACAGGTATTTTGTATCTTTAGTTAGGTTCACTTCCAAGTATCTCAATTTGTGATTGACTATTGTAAATGTTATTGCATTTTTTATTTTCTTCTCTGAGTTCTCATACTGTAGAGGAATCCCACTGATTTTTGGATGTTGGTGTTATGTTCTGCCATTCTACTAAATTGGCCTACTAATTCTAACAGGAATTTTGTTGAGTCTTTGGGATTTTCTGTGTACACCATCATATCACCTGAATATAGCAACAGTTTAACCATCTCTTTATCAATCTGGATGCCTTTTATTTCCTTCTCTTAACATATTGCCCTAGCACTTCCAATATAATATTGAATAGTAGTGGTGACAGTGGGCATCCTTGTTTGGTTACTACTCATAAGAAAAAGCTTTTATTCTTTCTCCATTGAGAATACTGTTGGCTCTTTTTCTTGCATATATATACTTTTCACTATGTTGAGGAAATTCCATTCTACTCCAGTTTTGCTTCCAGTGTCATCAGGAAGGATTGTTGGATTTTGTCAAATCTCTTTTCTACATCAATTGCTAAGATCATATGGTTCTTGTTATTTGCTTTTTGTATATGGTGAATTACATTGATTGTTTTTCTTATACTGAACCATCCTTGCATACATGTTAGGAATCCCACTTCATCATGTTGAATTATTGTTTTGTTGTGATTTTGGATTCTATTGGCTAGGATTTTGTTATATAGGATTTACATCTATATTCATGAGAGATATTGGTCTAAAGTTTTTTTCTTGGTAATCTTTATCTAGTTTATGCTTGTTTCATAGAATGTCTTTGGAAGTGTTCCTTCTTCATTTTTTTAAAAATGATTGAAACAGGACTGATTATAGATTCTCGAGTTGCAATACTTAAGAATGCTTTGGGAAAATATTAAATGATCCAGGAAGCATTATAAGAAGATGAAAAGAGTACAAAGAGTTATTGCACCAAAAAGAATTGGTGGACACGAAGAAATTAATGAAACAAAGTATGAGAAAGAGTGTGGTGATGAAGGAAGAAGTTCAAGATGCTCTGAAAGAATTTGCAAGAAACAAGACCCCAGGAATTGTTGGCACTACTGACTGCCATATTTCAACAGTGGCTGCCCTGAATTTGCTCATGAAGTTGTGCCAAGAAATTTGGAGGACAACCACCTGGACACCTGCCTGGAAGAGAACTATATTTGTTCCCATTCCAAAAAAAGGTGGTCTGAAAGAATATGGAAATTATTGAACAGTATCATTGATATTACATGCAAACAAGATTATCCAAAAACAACTGGAACAACACATCAACCAAGAACCAAGAAGTGCAAGCTGGATTTAGAAGACGTTATGGCACTGGGGAAATTATAGCTTATAGCAGATGGATCTTGGCTGAAAGCAGAGAGTACCAGAGCAATGTCTATCTGTGTTTCATTGACTATGAAAAGGCATTTGACTCTGTGGATCACAACAAACTGTGGCTGACTCTGAAAAGAAAGGGAATCCCAGAACACTTGATTGTGTTTATGTGAAACCTGTACTAGGACCAGGAGGCAATGGTCAGAACAGAGCAAGGAAACACTGCATGGTTCAAAATTGGGAAGGGTGGGCATCAAAGATGTGTCCTATCTACACATCTTTTCAATCTATACATGGAGCAGATTATCCAGGAGGCTGGACTTTAGGAGGAGAAGTGTGGCATCAGGATTGGAGGTAGACTCATCAACAATCTGTGTTATGCAGATGACACAACTCTGCTTGCTGAAACTGAGGAGGACCTAAAGCCCTTGCTTCAGAATGTCAAGGACTGAAGGCTTCAATATGGGGTGAAACTCAACAACAACAACAACAAAAAAAAAACAGATTCTCACCACTGAGCTGTTTGGCAGCATCATGATAGGTGATGAAGAGATTGAGAGTGTTGACAGCTTTATTTTGCTTGGCTCTACAATCAACACTCTTGGTACCAGCAGCCAGGAAATTAAAAGACAAATTTCATTGGGAAAATCTGCTGTCAGAGACCTCTCCAAAGCACTGAAGAGCAACGATGTCAGTCTGGAGACGAAGGTGAGCCTGTCATAGGCCATAGTTTTTTCAATTACTTGAGACTATGGATGGTGCTGGATAAGAGTATTGAATATACCATGGACTGCTAGATCAAATCAGTTAGTCCTGGAGAGGGTGAAGCCAGGCTGCTCCATGGAGACAAGGATTCTGAATCTTTGTCTGATATACTTTGGACATGCTACAAGGTGGGATCAGTCCTTGGAGAGAGATGTCATGCTTGGGAGGATGGAAGGACAGTGCAGGAGAGGAAGACCCTTGATGAGAGGGATTTATTCAGTGAGGTAATGGGGATAGAGAATGGTTTAGGGCTATAGTACATAGGGTTGCTATGAGTCGCAGGTGACACAATGGCACATAACAAGAACAACCTCTCTGAATGTTTGGTAGAATATAGGTGTGAAGCCAGCTGGTTGAATACTTTTCTTATGGAAAGTCATTTTAAGATTTGCTCCATGTCTTCTTTTGTGATGGGTCTGTTTAAGTGTTCTATATCTGTTCTTGTCAATCTGGGTAGGGGATGCGTTTCAAGGAATTTGTTCTTTTCCTCTAGGTTTTTAAAATTTATCAGAGGATAGATTTTCCTAATATTCTGATACCATTGATTTAATTTTATCTGGTTCTATTGTGACGTCCCCTCTGTCATTTCTTACTTGAGTTATTTGTATTTTATTTTTTTCCTTTTATTGAGTTTGCCAATGGTTTGTCAATTTCACTGACCCTTTTGAAACACCAGCTCCTGATCTTATTGATGGTTTCAATTGTTTTTCTGTTATTTGTCTCATTGATTTCACCTCTTGTCCTTATAATTTTCTTTCTTCTAGAGGCTGTAGGATTAGATTGTTGTTCTTTTTCTATTTGCTGAAGCTGTTGAGTTAGAGCACTGAGTCTTCTTTCTTCCTTTGTTATGTGTGTGCCTATTGCTTGAACTGACCCTGAGGACAGCCTTAGCAGTATCCCACAGGTTTTGGGAAGTTGTAGTTTCATTTTCATTTGTTTCAAGGAACTTATTAATTTCATTCTTTATTTCTTTTATTTGGAAGCAGGAGTGGCATCCACTTCCTAAACAACATGCCACTGGAAATTCTATGAAATTTGATAAATGTTGATAGTTACTGAAAGGTTCAGGCCTTTTGTTCATAGGGTCGCTGAGTAGTGCTTGATTCAACGGCAATAAACAATAATACAACATTTCTTTTATAACCTAATCATGTTCTAGCAGACAGTTGGTTTCCACATAGGTAGTTTTGTAAGATTTACTCTCCTGTGGTTAATTTCTAGTTTTTTGGCATTGTGATCTGAGAAGATACTTTGTACTATTTCAGTGTTTCCTATTTGTTGAGACTTGCTTTGTGTCCTCATACATGATGATTCTGGAAAATATACCATGTGCACTTGAGAAAAAAGTTAATTGAGTGTCAGTTGGGTGCAGTACCCTGAATACATCCACAAGTTTGAGTTGGCTGGTTGTATAGCTTAGATCTCCTGCATTTTTGTTGAGTTTCTTTTGATTTGACCTATCCTTTGGTGATAATATTGTGTTGAATTTCCCTACCACTATTGTGGTGCTATCTAGTTCTTTCTTCAATTCTGTTAACCGACGATTTATATATTCTGCAGGTCTATCATTTGGTGCATTAATATTGACTAAGGTTATGTCTTCTTCATTTGTTGTGCCTTTATTGCCTTTGTTGTATGTAATGCCCTTCATCATCTTTTACAGTGGTTTTAATTCCAAAGCTATTTTATCAGTGATTAGTATTGCCACTCCTGCTTTTTTGAGGTTTCCATTTGCTTGACATATTTTTTTCCAGCCTTTGATTTTGAGTCTGTCTTTCTTCCTCTTTTTTTCCCTTTTTAAAAAAATTATTATTAATTTTAACAAAAGTTTACAGAGACTTTGAATTTCCATTCATTCATTTTTGCACTTTTCTCCCTGCCCATCCTTCCCCGCTCAATTCACTCTTCCCATCCCTCCCCGCTCAATTCACTCTTCTCTTTGAAAAGTAAAAGAAAAATTCTTTCATTGTTATACAATCCCTCCCCCCAAGTCCACTCCACTATGCAGCCTTCATTCTGGACTCCTGTCATGACAATAATACCTAATCATATATTCTCTTTAAACAGTTCTCCCCTTATCTGTTTCAATGCAGTGTACATAATTTATCTCGTCTTTCTCAGTCTCCCCCTAACCCCAATGCCATTCACTTTTACAACTGTGGCACCATGCAGTATTTGTCCTTTTGTGACTGAGATATTTCATTTAGCATAATGTCCTCCAGGGTCACCCATTTTGTATAATATTGCATGAGTTCCTTGTTTTTCAATGCAGCATAGTATTCCATTGTGTGAATATACCACAGCTTCGCTATCCACTCATTTGTTGATGGTCACTTAGGTTTTTTCTAGCTCTTTGCTATGGTGATCAAAGCTGTGATAAACATGGGTGTGCATGTATCTGCTTGGGTGGTGGTTATGGTTTCATTGGGGTTTCCTCTTCTTTTTAAGATGTGTTTCCTGTAGGCAACATATTGATGGGCTTTGTTTTTGAAGTGAGGGGTTTTTTCCCATTCTTCTACTCTGTTTCTCCTAATTGGTGCATTTAGTCCATACACATTAAGTGTGATTATAGTCTGGCCAGCTATTACTTTTGCCACTTTTCTGTGTTTCTTTTTCTATTGTTTCTATTCACTTTGGTCCATGCACTTTCCTTTGGCCTGTCATGTGAAGGACATCACTTAAAATTTCTTGTAGTTTTGGTCTTGTTTTCACAAATTCCCTAAGTTCCTCCTTTTCTGCAGAATATCTAATTTCTCTTCCATATGTGAAGAAGAGCTCTTCTAGGTATAGGATCCTTGACTGGCAGTTGTTATCTTTCAACTTTCTCTATATATCATCCCATTGTCTTCTAGCTCACATGGCTTCTACTGAAAAATCAAAAGTTAATCTAATTGTTTTTCCTTTGTAGTCAACTCTTTATTTTTCTTGTGCTGCTTTTAGAATTTTATCCTTATATTCATCAATTAATAGACTCATGTCTTTTTCCTTGCTTTGTTATGTGATGAATTACACTGACTGTTTTTCTTATGTTGAATCATCCTTGCATACTTGTTATGAATCCCACTTTGTCATGGTGAATTTTTTTTAAATGTAGATGACACGATCCTGCTTGCTGAAACTGAGGAGAATCTGAAGCACTTGCTGTGGAAGGTCAGAGACTGCAGTCTTCAGTATGTATTGAGGGTCAATATCAAGAAAACAAAGATTCTCACCACTCGGCTGATTGGCAGCATCATGGTGGATGGTGAAGAGATTGAGATTGTTCACAGTTTTGATTTGCTTGGATCCACAGTCAACACTCTTGGCATCAGCAGCCAGGATATTAAGAGACATACTGTGATGGGGAAGTCTGTGGTTAAAGACTTCTCTAAAATACCGAAATGCAACAATGTCAGTCTGGAATCTAAGGTGTGCCTGGTACATGCCATGGTCACTTGCTATGCATCAGAGAGCTGGACAATGAATAGGGATGATAGAAGGAGAATTGATGCCTTTGAGCTGTGGTGTTGGAGAAGTGTATTGAGTATACCAGGGGCTGCTAAGAAAACAAATAAGTTTGTCCTGGAGAGTGTGAAGCCAGGCTGTTCCTTGGAGGTAAGGATTCTGAAGCTTCGTCTGACATACTTTGGACATGTTGCAAGGAGTGACCAGTCCTTGAAGAAGGACATCATGCTTGAGAGGATGGAGGAGCAGCACAGGAAAAGAAGACCCTCAATGAGATTGATTGATTCTGTGACTGGGTTATTGGGGGTAGGTGTGTCGGAGATGATGAGATTGGCACAGGATAGGGAGGAGTTTGGGGCTGTTGTATATAGGGTCACTATGAGTTGCAGGCTACTCGACAGTACAAAACAACAACAAAAACATCGTTGGATTCTATTAACCAGGATTTTATTCAGGACTTTTGCATCTATGCTCATCAGAGATAATGGCCTTTGGTTTTCTATTTTGGTAGTGTCTTTACCTCGCTTTGGTATCAAGGATATGTTTGCTTCATAGAATGAGTCTGGGAGAATTCCATCTTTTTCTCTTTTCTGAAATAGTTTATGTAGAATTGGTGACAGTTCTTCTCAGAATGATTGATAAAATTCACTTGTAAAATTATCTGGCCCAGGGCCTTTTGTGGATGGAAGTTCTTTTATTGTCTTTTCATGTTCTTCTTTAGTAATGGGTCTGTTCAGGTGTTCAATACTGGTTTGTGTCAGTTTTGGTAGATTGTGAGTTTCTAAGCATATGTCAATTTCTTCTTTCATATTTGTTTGAGTATAGTTTTTACACAGGAATCCCGAATTAAGGTTACAGCACCTCTCCTATTCAATATTGTATTGGAAGTCTTAGAAATAGCAATAAGACAAGAGAAGGAAATAAGAGGTATCCAAATTGGCAAAGAGGAGGTAAAATTATCTCTATATGCAGATGATATGATAGTATACTTAGAAAATCATAAAAACCGAGCAAGAAAACTACTGGACATACTTGACCAATTCAGCAAAGTGGCAGGATATAAGATCAATTTTTAAAAATCAATTTAATATTTCTCAAAAGAAACTCAACAAATATGCAATAGATCTAAATTAAACAATCAGTCAACTCAACCTTGTGGATGTATTCAGAGAACTGCACCCAATTTAAACTCAATTCAGTTTTTTCCAAGTGCACATGATACATTCTCCAGAACTGATCATATCTTATGTCACAAAACAAACCTCAACAAATTAAAAATATTGAAATAATTCAAAGTATATTGTCAGTTCACAATGCCATAAAATTAGAATTAACCATAGAAGAGTAAAGTTTACAAAACCACACATGTGGAAACTAAATAACTCTCCACTAGAGCATGATTGGGTTATAAAAGAAATAAAGAATGAAATAAAAAAGTTCCTTGAAAGAAATTATAATGAAAATACAACTTACCAAAACCCCCGGGACACAGCTAAGGCAGTCCTCAGGGAGCAGTTCCTAGAAATAGGCACACACATAGAAAAATGAAGAAAGGCTTTTCGTTCCTTTGGCACCACCATGGCTGTCAGCAAGAACAAGCGCCTTACAGAAGGTGGCAAAAAAGGAGCCAAGAAGAAAGTGGTTGATCCATTTTCTAAGAAATATTGGTATGATGTAAGGGCACCAGCAATGTTCAGTTTAAGAAATATTGGGAAGACATTAGTCACAAGGACTCAAGGAACCAAAACTGCATCTGACGGACTCAAGGGCCGTGTTTTTGAAGTGAGCTTTGCTGATTTGTAAAATGACGAAGTTGCATTTAGAAAATTCAAGCTGATTACTGAGGATGTTCAAGACAAAAACTGCCTCACCAATTTCCATGGCATGGATCTTACCAGGGACAAAATGTGCTCCATGGTAAAAAAATGGCAGACCATAATTGAAGCACATGTTGATGTTATTTACTTCGTCTATTTTGTGTTGTTTTTTTTAAAAAAACAAACCAACAACAAAAAATGCAACAATCAGATTTGGAAGACATCTTATGCTCAGCACCAACAGGTCTGCCAAATCTGGAAGAAAATGATGGAAATCTTGACCAGAGAGGAGCAAACAAATGACTTGAATAAGGTGGTCAATAAATTGATTCCAGACAGCATTGGGAAAGACATAGAAAAGGCCTGCCAGTCTATTTATCCTCTCCATGATGTATTTTTCAGGAAGGAAAAAATGCTCAAGAAGCCCAGGTTTTAATTGGGTAAATACACGGAGCTTCATGGTAAAGGTGGTAGCTCTGGAAAAGCTACTGGAGATGAGAGAGGTGATAAAGTTGAATGAGCTGATGGCTATGAGACACCAGTTCAAGAATCTGTTTAAAATTCAGCCTTTTAATAAATACAAATAAATATTATTTTTTGTGAAAAAAGGAAGAAAAAGAATCAATGATCTAACTCAACACCTTCAGCAAGTAGAAAAATATCAACGATCTAATCCTACAGCATCTAGAAAAAAAGAAAGTATAAGGACAAGAGAGAAAATCAATGAGATAGAAAACAGAAAAACAGTTGAAACCATCAATAAGACCAGGAGCTGTTTCAATGTGATGAAAATAACAATCCAACCAAAACCAAGCTACATGTTCGCTGCAATCCCAATCCATTTTACAAGGAGATTGAAAGGGAAATTATCAAATTATTGGGAGAGACAAGAGATCCCAAATAAGTAAAACACTTCTGAGAAACAAAAATGAGGTTGGAGGCATAGCACTCCCTGACTTCAAAATTTACTACACAGCAGTGGTAACCAAAAGAGCACGGTACTGGTACAATGACAGGCACATCGACCAATGGAACAGAACTGAGAACCCAGAAATAGACCTAGCTATCTATGCAGATGACACAACCCTGCTTGCTGAAACTGAGGAGGACCTCATGCACTTGCTGCGAAGGGTCAAGGACTGCAGCCTTCAGTATGGACTGAGGCTCAATGTCAAGAAGACAAATATTCTCACCACTGGACCAACTGGCAGTGTCAGGATGGATGGAAGAGATTGAGATTGTTCACAGCTTCAATTTGCTCGGCTCCACAGTCAACACTCTTGGCACCAGCAGTCAGGAAATCAAAAAGCGTATCGCGATGGGAAAGCCTGCTGTTAGGGACCTCTCTAAAGTACTCAAGAGCAATGGTGTCTCTCTGGAGACTAAGGTGCGCCTGATACAGGCCATGGTCTTTGCAATCGCTTGCAATCAGAGAGTTGGACAATGACTAGAGAGGACAGAAAGAGAGTTGGTGCCTTTGAGCTGTGGTGCTGGAGAAGAGTACTGAATGTACCATGGACTGCCAGGAAAGCAAACAGATTCATCCTGGAGAGGATTAAACCAAGCCACTCATTGGAGACAAGGATTCTGGGGCTTCGTCTGACATACTTTGGACATGTTGCCAGGAGGGACGGGTCCTTGGAGAGGGACATCATGCTTGGGAGGGTGGAGGGACAGCGCAGGAGGAGAAGACCCTCTATAAGATGGATTGGTTCGGTGACTGGGGTAATCGGGATGGGCGTGTCAGAGGCAGTGCAGTTGGCGCAGGACAGAGCAGGGTTTAGGGCTGTTGTGCATAGGGTCGCTATGAGTCGCAAATGACTTGACAGCAAATAACAACAAACAACATCTATGGTCAACAAATATTTGACAAGGCAATAAAAGCTATCAAATAGGGAAATGATTTCTTCAAGAAATGGTGCTGGAAAAACTGGACTTCCACGTACAGAAAGCTGAAACAGGATTCACATATCACACGATACACAAAAATCAACTCAAAATGGATCAGAGACCTGGGAGTAAACCCATAATACTAATAAAAGACAAACTGTGATCAAGCTTAGAAGCGCTAGTCCAAGGTATAAAGAAATGCACAATCTAAAGAAGATAAAATTGATGAATGGGACCTTCTAAAGATTAAAGCCCTGTACACATCAAAAACTTTCCAACAGGGTGAAAAGAAAGCCTACAGGCTTGGAACAAACATTTGGTAATATCGTATCAGGACAAGAGTCTTATAACAAAAGTTTATGGCATACTCCTGGGCTCCACAAGAAGAAGACTGATAACCCAGTTATGAAGTGGGCAAAAGACACGGGAATAATTTTCACAGAGGAAGATTTTCGAATGTCAAACAGGCACATGAAGAAATGCTCCAAATCAGTGGCAATAAGAGAGATGCATATCAAAACCACAATCAAGAACCATCTCGCTCCAGTAACAGTGGCAAAGTTCAACAGGGCAGCAAGTAATGGATGTTGGAGATGATGTGGCTAGAAAGGAACTCTTACACATTGTTGG
>NW_006400038.1:1449900-1454269 GCF_000299155.1 Elephantulus edwardii
ATTGTTGCACTTTTCTCCCTGCCCACCACTCCCCTCTAGTTAGTTTTTCTCTTTGAAAAGTAAAAGAAAAATTCTTTCATTGTTATACAATCCCTCCCCCACAAGTCCACTCCAATATGCAGCCTTTGTTCTGGACTCATGACATGATAATAATACCTAAACATATATACATTTGAAACAGTTCTCTCCCTCATTTGTTTCAGTGCAGTATACATAATTTATCCCATCTTTCTCAGTCTCTCCTCAACCCTGAAATCAGTCCCATTTCACAACAGTGGCACTATGAAGTATTTGTCTTTTTGTGACTGAGATATTTCACTCAGCATAATGACCTCAAGGGTCATTCATTTTGAATATACCAATGTTCATGGCAGCATTATTCACCATCACAAGAACATGGAAATAGACCAAATGTCCAAGCATAAACAAATGGATTGAGAAATGATGGTATATACACACAATGGAATACTATGCCACACACTGGAGCAATAACTTTGTAAATTATTACCTAACTTGGGAGGGACTGGAGAGCAATATGCTGACCGAACTAATGCTGTCCCACAATGATAAATATTGTGTAAAACCATTATTATAAAATGAGAATGAGGATCCACGAGGAGTGTGGGGGCTGGAAGCAGAGGGATGTGGATGTGCAGGAAGAGGAGGGATTACTCATTTGGTTGTACAATTTGATGTGTGGGGGGTTGAGGGAAATTGAAAGAAATTGTTGGAATTTGTATTCAAGTTTTATAAATAAGCTAGTGTGTGGGGGGGGAATAAAGAAGTAAAAATAAATCAAGAGAGGCATGCGCCAGGGAACTATTGATGTGACTCTGGGTAGCGACACAATGGGGACCAATGCACCAGGAAGCAAACAGGAAAGCTGGAATTTGAGTGAGTGTGAGCCAGGACCCCATTCCCATCTCTACCAGCCCACACCTGGAACTCTGGTCCGACGCCACTGGCCTGCACCCAGAATGTGGGTCCCCACACCAATGTCCTGCACCAGGAGCTGATGCACACTGTGATTGATGCTGGAACTTGACTGAGATACTTTGGGGGGGTGTCACTGCAGTTAGGTTGGATCATGGGGGACACCTTAAGCTCAATCAGAAGGGAATGAGACATCGAAAGCTTGTTCTTGAAAGGAAAACCAAGGCTTCCTGGTTTTCTAATCAAGTTTCTGTGCTCTGCCTTGGGAATCTGTATGTCCAGTCCATCAACTGCCTTTAGCCCAGAGCACCTTTGGCTATGCTAGCTGTGGCAGTTGCCTAACAGAGGAAGCTGCTTCCATAGGCCTTTTGACTGAAGCATATCTTTCCTTGGTCAGAAAGCAGAAAGAAACTAAGGTCTGGTAGCTGCCCCACCCTCTTCTGGAGCAGTGACTTCAGAACAAGAACCTGCTATCACCTCAGACATGAAAAATTCTCCCACAGCAATGTCATGTAGGAAGCAGAGTACTATACCCCCTACACAAGCCCAAAGCAAAATGTCACTCCAAAAAAGTGACACAGTAGCAATGGATTTCCTGAAGTCAGAAAGTCTGATGAAACTTTATGACACAGAAATTAAAAGAACAAAGACTGAATAGTTTCAATGGGCGAAAGACGAACTTGAAGAATTAAGTGACACTGAAAGCAAAACCAAGGGAGAGCTTAAAAAAAAACACCCCAAAACAATGCAGATAAAACAAACAAGACATTATAGGTTCTGGGAAAACAAGAAACCACAATACAAAATATGAGGACCAATGTTAAAGATGCTGTACGAATGATGGAGGGACATATGAACAGGGTTGAAGAGATGGAACACACAACCAGTAAAATAGGAGATAGAACTGTCACTACTGGTGTGCTAGAACAAAAAGCAGAATCAAAAAGGAAGGAAAAAGAAGAAAACCTAAGAATAATGTGGGACACCATCAAAAGAAATAACATACACATAATCAAAATCCCAGAACAAGAAGAAGTTAACTAAAGAAATAAAAAAAAAAAATTGTGGAAGCACTATTAGAAGAAAACTTTCCAGGCATAATGAAGAATGAGAGAATATATATTCAAGAACCTGAGAGAAGATCCCAAAAGAAAGATACCCTCACATATCATAGTAAAATTGGCAGTACCAAAGATAAGGAAAAAATCTGAAAGCAGTGAGGGAGAAACAAAGACAAACCTATAATGGAAAGCAAATAAAATTAAGTTCCGATTTCTTAGCAGAAACCATGTGAGCAAAAAGACAATGGAATGACATATATCAAACACTCAAAGCAGTTGTCCATCATATATGAAGGAGAGATAAAAATAGTCCCAGAAAAACAGAACCTAAGGGAATTTGTAAAATCAAAACCAGAATTGTAGGAAACATTTGAGAGACACCCTTCTTACAGAGGTGCCACAGAAAGCAGGATGGACCAAAGTAACTAGCAACAACACCAAAAAAAATTCAACAAAATGAAAACAATGAAACCTTGCCTCTCAATAATCACATTGAATGTAAATGATTTAAATGAACCACTGAAGAGAAAAAGAGAAGCAGATTAAGTTAAAAAAATCCATCAATATGCTATCTACAATAATGACTACTGAAAAATAAAGATAAAAAAAGGACTAAAAATAAAAGGATGGGAAAAATATACCAAGAAAATGACAACTAGAAAAAAACAGGAGTGGCAATATTAATTCCTGACAAAGTAGATTTTAATGCAAAAACCATCATAAAGGATAAGGAGGACACTACGTCATGATTAAGGGGTCAATAGAAAAGACATAACAATAATAAATATCTATGTACCAAATGAAAGGCCTGCAAAATACATAAAACAAACATTAACAAAAATGAAAAAGGAAATAGACAACAATATTATAGTAGCTGGAGACTTCAATATAACACTCTCAAGAAAAGCTAGATCTTCCAGAAAGAAATTCAACAAAGATGCTGAAGAATTAAAGCACATAATAAAGCAAATCAATCTCATAGATATTTATAGGCTAATGCACCCAAAAAAGCACAGTACACCTTCTTCTCCAATGTGCATGGAACATTCTCCAGAATAGTTCACATTTTAGGTCACAAAGCAAGCATCAATAAATTAAAGAAACATAGAAATAGTACAAAACATCTTCTCAGACCACAATGCTACAAAATTAGAAATTAATAACCAGTGGATAAAGAAGAAAGAAACCATACATTTGGAGTCTGAACAATGCCTTGACTGAACATGAGTGGGTACTAGAAAAAAAATTAGGAAATTAAAAAGTACCTTGAAACAAATAACAATGAAAACACCACTTACCAAAACCTCTTGGAAACAGCCAAAGCAGTAATTAAAGGTCAATTTATAGCATTAAGCAAATACCTTACAGGCAGGAAAAAATGAGCATTGAGTCTCTAACACAACATCTGCAACAAATTGAAAAGAACAGCTAGAAAACCTGACACTCTCAAAAAAATCTGAAATTATAAAAAAAAAATTGAGCGGAAATAAATGAAATAGAAAACAGAAAAACAATTGAAACCCTCAACAAAACCAGGAGTTGATTCTTCAAAAAGGTCAATAAAATTGATATAAACCACCAGCAAAAGTAATGAAAGAAATGAAGGAAAAGACACAAATAATCCAAATAAGAGATGAAATGGGAAATGTCAAAATGGAACTAAATAAAATGAAAAGGTTAACAATGGAATGTTATTAAAAACTATACTTAAATAAATATGAAAACCTAGAGGAAATGGACAAATATTTAGAAATTCACAACCTACCTAAACTGACCCAAATCAAAATTGAACACCTGAGTAGACGTTTTAAAAAAAGAAGAAGTTGAAAAGGTAATAAAACAACTTCCAGTCAAAAAAAGCTCTGGACCAGATGATTTTACAAGTGAATTTTATCAAATATTCAGAGGAGAACTGTCACCAATTCTACATAAATTATTTCAGAAAAGAGAAAAAGATGGAATTCTCCCAGATTCATTCTATGAAGCAAACATATCCTTGATACCAAAGAAAGGTAAATCCACCACCAACATAGAAAACTATAGGCCAATATTTCTCATGAACAAAGATGCAGAAATCCTGAATAAAACCCTGGACAATAGAATCCAATGATACATCAAAGAAAAAATTTACCAAGTAGGATTTATAACAGGTATGAAAGGATGTGAAAACTAGGCCGGGGGCTGATTGTGGAACAGACCACCAATTACTCATACGCAAGTTCCAGCTGAAGCTGAGGAAAATGAAACCAAATCCACAGCAGCCAAAATATGAATTTGATTTCATCCCACCTGAATTTCAGAATCATCTCAGGAACAGGTTTGAGGCCTTGAACACTAATGAGCGAAGACCAGATGAGTTGTGGGAGGATGTCAAA
>NW_006400038.1:1456069-1457656 GCF_000299155.1 Elephantulus edwardii
CGGTGACTGGGGTAATCGGGATGGGTGTGTCAGAGGTGGTGTGGTTGGCGCAGGATAGAGCAGGGTTTAGGGCTGTTGTGCATAGGGTCGCTATGAGTTGGAAACGACTCGACGGCACATAACAACAACAACAACATGCAAGGATGGTTCAACATAAGAAAAACTATTAGCAGTGTAAATCCATCACATTAACAAAGCAAAGAACAAGGATCACATGATTATATCAATTGATGCAGAAAAAGCCTTTGATAAAATCCAACACCCTTTCATGATTAAGACATTCAACAAAATAGGAATAGAAGGGAATTTCCTGAACATAATACAAAGTACACAAACCTAAGAGCCAACGTTCTTCTCAATGGAGAGTGGTTAAAGGCATTCCCTTTGAAAACAGGAACTAGGCAAAGGCACCCACTATCACCTGATCTAATCAATATTTTATTAGAAGTCTTAGCAACAGCAATAAGACAAGAGAAGGAAATAAGAGATATCCAAATTGGCAAAGTGGAGGTAAAAGTATCTCTGTATGCAGATATGATAGTATACTTAGAAAACCCTAAAGATTCAGCAGGAAAATTACTGGACATATATGACCAATTTAGCAAAGTGGCAGGATACAAGATCAAAATCAGTTGGATTTCTTTACAGTGACAAAGAGAATATAGAACTGGAGCTAAGAAAAAACAATACTCATTACAATAGCTAAGCACAAGATCAAATACTAGGGAGTAAATCTAACTAGAAACAAAAGACTTATTCAAAGAAAATGACAAAATATTACTACAAGAAAACAAAAAAAGCCCTGGAGAAATGAATGTATATACCTTGTGCATCAATAGTGAACATGACAATCCTACTAAAAGCAATCTACACAATGGAATCCCAACACAAATAGCAATTTCATTCTTTAACGAGATGGAAAAGGCAATCTCCAATTTAATGTGTAATGAAAAACATCCCAAATAAGCAAAGCACTTCTTAAAAAGAGAAACAAGGTAGGAGGCATCTTTCTCCCTGATTTAAAATCCTACTACACTGCCGTGGTGGTCAAGACAGCGTGGTACTGGTACAATGACAGACACATAGATCAGTGGAATAGATTGAGAACCCAGAAATCAGCCTATCTATCTATAGTCAACTGATTTTTGACAAGGAGATGAAATCAGTTAAGTGGGGAAATGACAGCCTTTTTAACAAATGGTATTTGCAAAATTGGAAAACTATCTGTAGAAAACTTAAGCAAGACCCACACCTCACACTATACACAAACCCCAACTCAGAGTGGATCAAGGATCTAGGACTAAAACCAACGACTATAATCTTCATTAGAGAAAAGCTTGGAAGAACTAGAGAAGCACTAATCCACAACATGAGCAGTCTTCCAAACATCCTGAAACACCTACAACCAGGAGAAGATAAAATAGATGAATGGGACCTTCTAAGAATCAAATCCCTATGCACATCCAAAAACTTCTCCAACAGGGTAAAAAGGGTAGCCACAGATTGGGAAAATAATATTTGGTAATGACAAATAAAATCCTTGAGCACCGAAACAAGATAAAGGTAAATAACCCAATTAAAAAACGG
>NW_006400038.1:1457756-1472182 GCF_000299155.1 Elephantulus edwardii
CCACAGACTGGGAAAAAAAATTGGTAACGATATATCAGATAAGGGACTTATATCTAAAATTTATAGAATACTTGAGCACCACAACCAGATAAAGGTAAACAAGCCAATTGAAAGATGGACACAGGATGTGAACAGACACTTCACCAAAGAAGATGGCGACCAAACATAATGAAGAAGTGTTTAAAATCCCTATCTCTAAGAGAGATGCAAATCAAAACAACTACGAGATACATCTCACTCCAGTAAGAATAGCAAAAGTCAGCAGAGCAGCAAACAGCAAACCACAAATGATGCCGAAATTGTGGAGAAACTGGAACCTTTATTCACTGCTGGTGAGAGTGCAAAATGGTGCAACCACTATGGAAGGCAGTATGGGGCTTTTCCAAAAAGTTGCAAATAGAAATACCATTTGACCCAGCAATTCCACCACTGGGAATGTACCCTAATGAAACCAGAAGTGACAGCCAAGCAGATATATGCATACCCATGTTTATTGCTGCTTTGTTTATAGCAAAGAGTTGGAAACAACCCTAGTGACCATCAACAAATGAGCGGATAGAGAAGCTGTGGTATATTCACACAATGGAATGTCATGCAGCACTGAAAAACAAAGTACTCATGAAATATTACACAAAATGGGTGACCCTGGAGGACATTATGCTGAGTGAAATATCTCAATCACAAAAAGACAAATACTGCATATTGCTACTGTTATAAAACATGACTGACATGGGGTTTGGGGGGGAAAGTGAGTGAAGAGGGGATACGAAATGTACATGGCATTGAAACAGAAAAGGGAGAAAGCTATATAAAAGGGATATATGATTAGGTATTATTGGCATGGCAAGAGTCCAGAATACGATCTGCATAGTAAAGTAGTCTGGGGCAGGGGTAGGGGGGAGGGAACACTGTATAACAATGAAAGAACTATTTTTTCCAAAGGAAAAAAAATGAACTGGCTGGAGGGAGGACAGGGAGAAAAATGTGCAACAATGAATGAATGGAAATTTAAGTTCTTTATAAACTTCCATTAAAATATCAATTTAAAATGTGGTCTTTACAAAAAAAGAAAAGAAATTAAGAGACATATTTGCATGGGGAAATCTGCTGGTAGGGGCCTCTCCATGGTGCTGAGATGACAGTGCAATTCAATTCAAAGACTAAAATGCACCTGTTCCAAACCATGGTCTTTGCAATTAATTCCTATACTTTTGAAAGTTGGACAGGGAATAAAGATGACAGAAGAATCAATGTCTTTGAGTTGTAATGTTGGAGAAGAATACAGAATGTCCCATGGACTTCTGAAAGAAAAAATAAATGTACTAAGAGAAAGTGCAATCAGGGTGCCTCTTAGAGACAAGGCTGGTGAAACTTCCTTGGAAAAGGGAATCATGCTTGAAAAGGTAGAAGATGAGCAAAAGAGAAGAAGACTCAAAATGATGGATCAACACTGTAACAATGGTTTCGAATATATTAGGAATGGCATGGATGGCACAGGATAGGGCAGGGTTATTGTAAGTTGTACTTGATTCATCGCAACCTAAAATAAGTCTTTTCTGATGATGAATCAGAAAAATAATCCAGTCAAAGTTTGCCCTTCTTATTCGTAAGGAATATTTTGTTGTATTCCTTCAAAGATTGTGTGTTCTTATGGGAATCCATGGTGTATTCGCTATTCTTTGCCAAAGACAGTGGAAGTGCATCTTGAGTTCCTCTTTCTTCCTTTTTTATTATGCAACGTTTACATGCTTATGCAATGTTTACATGCATATGCAAAAAAAGCCCCTCATGATGCATTGGTATACCATGAGAGGAAGATTCAGAGCTGAGGCTGAGGCTCTGAAACTCTGAAGGGGTGTAGGCTCTCCAAGATAAGGGCAGGATAAAAAGTTTAAGTCCTTTCAAGAATCATAAAATAACCAAGTAGATAAAAGCTAAATGTGTGTTTAATAAATTTCAATAGGAGGAAATGGACCATGTCAGATTTCATCCAGTGAAGCACCACTCCAACTTGAGAGGTGAATATGGAGTATTAACATCTGACAAGGGTCTTATTTCACTCTCAAGGCCACACTGGCAGATGAAGATAATTGTCATTTGAAAGCAAGAAGGTAATTAAAGCTGAGAGAGGGTGCTGGACATGTCTAAAGCCACAAAAGTGCTCCTGTGCAGGACTGAGCTGGGCCCCCTCAAGTGATGGCCAGCTCTACCCTCTCACACTTGTTCTGATTCCATCCTCAAGCAGGTCTCTGATAACCAGGTGCGAGAAGGAAGTCAGTCCTGGAGCTAATTATGTTGAATTGCCATAAAAAGTGAGGATGGAATTAGATCCAAAGGAGACATACAGAGATTCTGGGGTGACAGCCTAATATTGTAATAGTTATGGAAGAGGAGATTTATGAATATTTCTGTCACCTTCTGATGTAGCTGTTCCTTTAACAAATCAGCTCTTAGATCCTGTGTGCCTTGTGTGTGCAAGGACTGTCAGGTTACCAAGGACTCCCCCCTGTAATGCCTGTTCTAAATGCAGGGCTGAAAATTACATGGAACGAAATGAAAACCTTGACATGGACTCTTAGTGTGGGGAGAAATGGCATAAATTCAGAAGAAAAGACTGGGACATTCAGAATGTAGATATGAGTCAGTAAAGAGGAGCCAATGAAGGTTTTTATGTAAAGGAATGTCATCACCAGACCCATTATCACTTTCATCCTCAAGACAAAAGTTGCTGTTAAAGAGCACCTACTCTGTGCCAGGCCAGTACGCAACACTGCAAGCACAAACACATACACATACAGCTCTTACTGTTGTGTTATTGTGGTGGTTGTCAACATAACTGTGTAGACCTTATGAACAATAGTTCTGAACCTTGCTGTATCCTGAGCCAACTGCACCATCTCTGACACACCTGACCCATTTCTACAGTCATTGCGTAAATCCATCTCATTAAGAATCTTCCTGTCTTATGCTGATCCTCCACCTTCCAAGCAAAATGTTCTCCAAGAACTGGCCCTTCCTGACAACATGACTATCTTTGAGGCCAAGAAGCACCTTGGTTTCACCTTCTCCAGGACAGATTTCTTTGTTTTCTTGGCAGTCCCTAAGATATTCACTACTCTTCTCCACCACCACAACTCAAAGGCATTGATTTGTCTCTGTCATCCATCCTTAGTTACTGTTCAGCTTTCAGATGCATAGCAAGCAACTGTAAAGGCTATGGCTTGGATCAGTCACACCTTAGTCTCCAGACTGACATCATTGCTCTTTAGCACTCTGAAGAGGTCCTTAACAGCAGATTTTCCCAATGCAACGAGTCTTTTGGTTTCCTGAGTGCCGGTCCCAGATGTTGATTGCGAATCTGGACAGTATCCCCTTGCTGTGTTCAGAAAACAGTTTTTGGTTTAGATATAAGTGTAAGTTTTTCAGGAGCACAATTAACTGATACAGACAGTCAAATGTCTTTGGATTGTCAATGAAACAAAAATAGACATCCTTCTGATATTCTGTGCTGTTAGCCAAGATCCATTTTACATCAGCAAATATATCCCTGGTGCCCTGGCCTCTTCTAAATATGTTGATGTTCTCTGTTTTTGTATTGTTCTAGCTACTTTTGGACAATCTTCAGGAAAATTTTGCTTGCATGTGATAATAATGATACTATTAATTTCTGTGTTCTGTTGGATCACCTTTTTGGGGAATGGGAATAAATATGGACCAGTCAGTTTGCTATTTAGCTGTCCTCCAGATTTCTTGACATAGACTGGTGAGCATGACCAGGGCCACATCTGGTTGTTGGAATATGCCAGTTGATATTCCATACATTCCTGGGGCCTTATTTTTTGCCAATGCTTTCAGAACATCTTGAACATCTTTTTTTAAGCATTTATACACCACTGAGGTAAATATGAATAGTCTTTTCATTTGACAGGTGTGGAGGCTGAAGCAAAGAACCTCACAGGGGCAGAGCCTGGGTCTGCACGCACATCTCTCTGAATTTAGTTTACCCATGACCTCGGCACTCTGCAGGTTTTTTGTTTTCTGAAATACCCTGGGCAGCATGTGGGGTGGAGGTTAGAAAGCCATCAGCATTTAGTTTAGTGATAACATGCATAAGGCAGATCAATGTAAAGGAAGAGAAAGGAGAACCAAAGGAGGGGGGAAGGTCCAATCAGCAGCTAGGGAAGGGAGGATGATGGAAACAGGGAGATAGGAACCTTAAGAAAGACAGGCCAAAATAACAGGGCTGGGTGATGGAGAGGTCAGGTAGGATTAAGGTGGAAAAAGAACCACCTCACAGTAGTCCTACAGGATCGAGTGAACGTGCTATGCAGACTTCCAAAGCTGTAAATCTTTATGGAAGCAGAGTCCATGTCTTTCTTCTGAAGCTGATGGTTTTGAACCACCAACTTATCAGCTACCAGCTAGCACTTAACCACTGTACCACCAGGGTTCCTAAAGGAACATCTCAGCCAATCAAACCGCTGTTATGCAGTAAATTCTGACTCATGGGGACCCTATAGGATAGAGTAGAACTACCCCAAAGGGTTTCCAGCCTGGTAACTTTTACAGATACAGCCTACTTCATCTTATCCCCCTGAGGCAAAACCTCAGAGCAGCTAGCAGGCTTGAACCTCTGATCTTTTGGTTAGCAGCTGAATTCTTTGGCCATTGTGTCATCAGGACTCACAGGATCTGACAGCTCGGAGGGCTCCCAGGTCTTTAGACAGCATCTCCTGAGAAGCAGTCAGAGTGGGTGGCCAGATGCCGTGGGCTGTGAGGTGAAGATGGAACCTGCCGCATGTAAACGTACTCTTTCAAGAAACATGATGTGAAAGGAAGGGTAGGAAAGAGGTCTAAAAAAGGGGAGGTGGTGGAAGAAAGGGTTGTCTGCCAGGTTGGAGGTGGAGAGAGTCATGAGTGGAAGGAGAGAAGCTAAAGAGGCTATTGTGGAGAGACCCCAGTGGGAGCTCCCAGGGCTGGAAGGGGAGCACACTGCACTGGCCAGCCTTCTGTGCTGATTTCTTTCAGGCTCTGACATGGCTCAGAGGATGCAAGAGTAAGGCTGCTCACTGAGAGGGCTGTGGTCGAAACACCTCAGCTGTGTGAGGCTCAGAAACCTTACAAGGTGGTTCTCCTTTGTCCTTTGGGGTTATGGAGTCCACTCACCACCTATGGCTTTGGGAGTTTGTTCTACATGTTTAGTGAAATGAATGAATGTGACTTGATAATGAAGAAGTTCTTTGCAGCCTTTCCCCCTTTCTTTCCTTCCTTTTCCCATAAATATTAACTGCACACCTAACATGTGCTTGCTTTGTTTTCTATAAGTATTACAATGAAGACAGTGTACATCTGTCTTCTGATTCTGTTAATGAGACATTAAATGAAATGCACATAAATATATGTGTGTATCCGTGTATATCCTATGTCAATACTAAGAATCACTAGGCTCGCGGAACACTGATAATACATTGAGTGCTTTTAATTATTTGCTCATTAATAAAAATCCAAATCAGTTGCTGTTAGTCCTGAGTTAAGGTGTGTGCTTGCTGGTCCCTTCTGCAGATCTGAAATCCTGGGCACAGGGAGGTGAGGCTGCTGGGTCAAAGACAATCTATATACTATAAAGCAGGTGATCCTAAGTTGTCTGTCTGTAAGCTGGTAAGAGCACACTGTCCTGCCTGACTGTTTCTCCAGGAGCCCCTCCGATGGGTTTTGGAGACTATAAATCATTATGGTGGAGACAGCCCATATTTCTCCTGAGGAACCCAGATGCATTCAACCTGTTTGGGTTGGCAACACAACTCACCATGGACGGACTTTGCCACCAGAGAGGTGTGGCTGCTACTAGTCTGAGCAAGGCCTGCAGGAGGCCACACACATTCTTGGGTGGGGATGGGGGTAGGGGTGGTGGGTGGGCCTGGGGGTAGAGACCAAATCTAATAATTTCAAAGCGAGGTTCCTATATAACCAACATTGGCATCACCCAGGAGCTGGATGTGAAAGCAGAATTCTCACAGGATTCCGTGATCTGTGTCTGCATACTCCAGGTGACACTCACGCACATTCAAGTTGGAGAAGCCTGGGCTTGAGCCACTTCTGCTACGCCAGATAGGAAAGTGAGGTTTGAAAGGGTTGGAGAGTAGAGGGTGGCACGTCAAGGTTTGGTGTCTGAAACCTGTCAAGGTCCAGGTCTGAAGGGAAGGAAGCTGCCCTCCCATCTTAGGAGCCTAGGGTGGAGACCTATCACACCTACACCACTAAATGCTCTGCGCGCGCAAGGTGCTCCAGGCTGGCGCGGGTGGCGCGGACGCCCTGAGGGACAGTGCCGCCGCGTCCGTGTCTCCGATCCCGACCCAGCCGTCCCTGTCCCCGTCCTAGTCCGCGAGCGGCCCGGCCCCTCAGCTCCACCCCCTCCGTCCCTCCTCCCGCCCTTCTCGCCTCCTGAAAAGCCAGCCCGCCCGGGGCGGTGGCGCAGAGCCGGCCGGCGCACGAGGCAGCCACCGCGGCCATGACGGTGGAGAAGGCGCTGCCCTTGGGCGGGGGAAAGGCGGCCGAGGAGGCGCGGGAGCCCGAGGTGCCCGGCGGAGGCAGGAGCGCGGCGCCCGCGCGCGAGCCGCATGCCAAGCGCGACAAGGCGGTCCACGAGCGCGGCCACTGGAACAACAAGGTGGAGTTCGTGCTGAGCGTGGCCGGTGAGATCATCGGTCTGGGCAACGTGTGGCGCTTCCCCTACCTGTGCTACAAGAACGGTGGAGGTGAGGCGCGCGAGGCTGGGGGCGGGGACCCAGGCCGCGGGGCCCCGCCGCGCCTGCGTCCCTGGCCGCCACGCACGTGGGGCACCCCGGGCATCGCCTGCCTGGCTGGCACGCACGCTCTGCTGCGCAACCGAGAGTGCCACCTGCTTGCGCCCAGGGACTTGCCAGCCAGGTGCGCTGGTTCCCAGTTGCAGTGGTACTGAATGAGGAGGCAGGATTCCCTCCTTCCCCCACCCCAGATTTCTTTGAGCCTCCCATCTTTGAGTAGAAGCTGGCCTGAGGGAAAGGATACTCAGAGCATCATCAATGCAGGCCTAGGATTCAGAGCTTCCTGACATATCAGCCACCACACTAAGCCTTGCTACATCCTCCCTTTGAATCCTTCACCTTCACCAGGTGGGCAGTGGTGACCCAGGTGGATTTCTGATACCAAAGGACATGAGATTGTACCACAGAGACATATTTAGGTGGATATGTCTGTCAACTTCCCTAGAATGAATATTTTGGGCCTCTCTGGCAGAAAATTGGCACCAAGCAGTTTCTTGCCCTGGCTTTATAGTCACTGGCAACAAAAAACAAGCATACTGATTTAAAGTTTACTGAGAGCTTGCCAAGGGGAAGAGGCACGGAAAAGAAGGTGATGAGGGAGTAACTGTTTCTAATGGCATTGCAAATTCAGTTTGTTTGAAAAGTGTAGTCAGGAACTCCTAGATTTCCCAGCTGAGTTTATTGGCCCAAAACTTCAGGAGCCTCCGGATTATCATCTTAACAGGACAGCTACAAGCCCGTGGCAGGGGCTCTTGTCAAACCCAGTGCAGTGCCTTGGTGCCTTTAAGAGAAAACTGTGTATATTCCACCCCTGTCTTCACTAGACCTTTCAACTCTCAGCAAACCCTGAGCCTCACAGACGGTGGCTCCTGGGTGGCTGACAGAGACTTGTGTGTCGGAGCACAAGAAGGGCACTCTTGGGCCCAGGCCTTTGAGACATTGATGCCTCAGGCACAGGCTGCTCCCTTCTGCTCTGGGCTCAGAAGAAAAGTGGTTCCCAGTGTGGGTAGCTGGGCAGAAGAGGGGCTTAGTGAACTGATCCCCAGTGCTTCCCTGTTCACCCAGAACTGAAACCTGTCCTTGGTTGATGCAGTCTTTATGAGGAGTGATATGGTTTTAACTTTTTAGTAAGCAAAAGCCATCCCTAAAAGCAGAAAGCAGTGTGATGTTGAGTTAATTGCAAATCCTGTCACAGATTTTTTTTAAAGGTTGTAGTGAGTCAAGTTTAAAAATGAGTCACTTTGTTTTTACTCTAATTTGTCAGGAGCCTACACTTGGCACACAAATATCTTGGCGTGGTTGAGTTTGTTATTTTAAGGATTACTGAATTTGAGAATAGATAGGCCAAAGAAATTTCTGGAAAGTATTCTCTGTTTGGTTTTTGAAGATTCACAGGTGACTTACAATGTGTTAGGGAATGTATTACAGCTTGCTTTACCCACTTTAATTCAGAAGACAACATGTCCCTTCTCCCTTTCACATGCTTTTTGCCATTTGATATAGTTGGGGAGCTCTGTTGGTGTAGTGGATAGGGAATTTATTGCCACCCCAAATATGAGTGGTTCAAATCCACCAGATGCTCCAGGTGAGAAAGATAGACAGTCTTCTCCTGTGTGACTTAAGCTTCTGAAAACCCAGTGAAGGGTCAGCAATAAGTCAGTTCTGACTTAATAGCAAGGAGTTTAGTTGGAGTATCAACTTACTAGAAATTAAGCTGCTTATCAATTGTTTGCCTTTTAAAAAGAACAGCAAAAACTACATAGTCTACATAGTCTGGCTCATAGATCCCAACAATAGTTTAAAATTATTTATTAACCAATGTGAAACCTTGAAATAGTCTATTTCCCAGAAATACTAAATGTTCAAAACCCAGAGATCTGGGTTATCAGACTCTTACCAGGACTGACCAAAATTATTGCATCCTTGTGTTTGGAGTGACTTCATTTAGCAGAAAGCTATTTCCATTAAAACCTTCATTTGTGAGATTAGATGTTAGGATTAGCATGTGTTTCTAGGCTTTCTTTCATACTGTGACTAGAAAGAGAAAGATTTGGTGAAATTGCATTGTGGTGGTAATAGTCCCTTCAGTTTTCTAATTGTTTCAAAAAAGGCCCAGGAAACGGGATTAGGTTTTGACGTAGGAGCACTGCAGCTTAGGGTGGCTTTTCCCCACACAAGTTCACAGCCAGCCTTGTTGGTTGATAATTCCTGCAGTCTTCTTACTGCTCATCACCATGCAGGACCCCAATACCTGGTATGTTCAGCATCACTCATTGGACAGATGCCTCAGAATGCCTTTCTTTAAGGGAAAGATTATCTGCAGGACTCTTGCAAAGTAAAGAAAAGGGTCTTGATGAAGGAGTCTCCTTCAACCAGTCCTTTTAAACTTATTTTAGAATAAACAAACAGAATTATTAAAGCATGGCCACATTGTTATCTTGGTCATGTGATCTCTCAAGGAAGTAAGTGGTGCAGGTCGACTGATAAGAAAGTTAAGGACTGAGATGGAGACAATCTTCTTAAGGTGGCCGAAAGCACAGACCAGGCACACCTTAGCCGACCCTGGTCTTCATGATGGGCTCTTGACTGCAAACTCGGATAACATTGTGTCTTACTTGGATTAAGAAAAACAAAATAAAAACAAATAAAGCTTTGAGGTGACACCAGCTCATAGCAGTCTTGTGTGTCAGACCAGCACTTTGCTCCATAGGACTTCAGGGGTTGAGGTTTCAGAGCAGCTTGCCAGGGCTTGCTTCTGGGCTCTCTGGGAGATGTTGATTTTCCAGGCTTTCATTGCAGTTGAAGTCTGCTTGTAGTGGTCAACGCTCACCTCTTCCCCTTACTCTTCACTCTTGCAGGGGCGTTCCTGATTCCCTATGTGGTGTTTTTTATTTGCTGTGGGATACCTGTGTTTTTCCTGGAGACCGCTCTGGGACAGTTCACGAGTGAAGGTGGCATTACGTGTTGGAGGAAAATCTGCCCCTTATTTGAAGGTAAGTGTTGAGTTTATCGAAGAACAAACGTATGCCCAGGAAATGTCACACTGTTGAAAGTTGCTAAGGGATGTCTTGAGAAGCTGGAGGAAGACTCAGGAGTGCTCTCTTGACTTTGTCTGCTCAGGTATTGGCTATGCAACACAGGTGATTGAGGCCCACCTGAATGTGTACTACATCATCATCCTTGCGTGGGCCATCTTCTACCTGACCAACTGCTTCACCACCGAGCTCCCCTGGGCCACGTGTGGACATGAGTGGAACACAGGTATGGCCCTGAGTGCCTTTGCCCTGGGCGGCTCTGCACCAGGTGACTCTCCACTGCTCCTTGTTCTCAAGCTCACCTTTCCCTCAGGCCTCTCTTGTCCTGTGTGCTCCATTTCTTCGGGTGACCTCCCAGAGAGGGGAGTCAGCACTGAACCTGGTCCAGGTGTGTTCTGTGAACTATATGGTGCTGACCCTCTTCCTCGTTCCTCCTTTTCCTCTCTTTTGTATTTACCTTCCCTTCTTGTCAGTTCATTTCCATTCTTCTTTCTTTTCCTTTTCCCTTGTCTGTCTTTTTCTTCTGTTTCTAATTCCTTTTGTTTCCTTCCCTAGTTTTCTTTTTTCTTTCACTGACCACTCTTGGTTTTTTCTTTTGGGTAATTTTTTTTGGGTCACACCTGGCAAAACACATCACTATGTTCACATCGCCACACACAAACCTTGTGCATCTTCACCCAACGGGCAGAAACAAGCACTGGCTTGTGCACCACGTGGTGGGGGACAGATTACAGCCCACAGCAGCCCAGTGTCTCCTCACCTGCTCTTCATGGACAGTCCCCGAAAACTGAATGCGCATCTCTCATCCTCACCGGAAGACAGGAGGAGATGCTAACAGTGCCGATCTAGACAACTACACCCCACGCTTACTGGCTTTGCTCAAATGATATAGAGGCAACAGCACCACAGCTTCTTAGTGACAACATTAAGTCACACAGAAAAACAGGACAAGATGAAACCAACAAGTGGACAAAATATAGAACCAGAAAATCTTTCAGAGGAAGAAATGCTTTTGCATTTTCCTACTAAGAAGTTAAAAGGAATTCTAGTTAAGTCCCTTCAGCAGATTGAGAGAAAGTTAAAAGGAAACTACAGACAAACCCAAGAAAAACATAGGTAAAATACCAGAAGAGTGGTTTTTTTTAAAAAAAAACAAACCTATAAAATGTATTAACAAAATAAATGGAAAATTAGAAGCCATACAAAACCAGCAAATTAAAATCCAGAAGATAAGATAAAATATTGGAAGGACAAAAGGGTAGAGCTGAATGAATTACTGGAACACAAATTAGGGAGAGCTCTGATGGTGTGGTCTGTAGAGATTTGTGAGGCTAACCGGAAGGTAGTGCCTGAAATAAAGGGTGGAGTAGACCTGTGACTCCACAGTAGACAGGTGGGCAGTCCCTCCTGTGTGATTTCAGCCTCAGAAAATCTTCTGGAGTATTGGCTATGAGTTTCAACTCAACAGCAGTAACTGACTGATCTTAACAGTAATCTGTTAGAAGAACAATGAGAAATAAAAGAAGGAAAATGAAGTGAGCAAAGGTATACATAAACAGTCTACAGAATGGACTATATATTAGGTCACAATGCAAACCTTAGTAAATTCAAAAGCATCATAATGTTACAGAGCATCTGCTCCACCAGCCACACCACAGCACAGTGATACACCAGCTCCTCCCAAGCAATTGACAAGTCTCTGAAAACATGCTGGACAGATGGTCACCTAGGAGTTGATTCTGACTTGGTGGCACATGACAATAACTCCTCCTGTCACATCCCTCATTGTCGCTCATCACACATTGTTGCCAGGAACTGACTCATGGCTGATTCTCCAGTGAATTTTCAGAGGCTGTAAATGAACAGGAGCAGACTGACTTTTCTTCCACGGAGCCACTGGTGAATTTGAACTCTCAGAGAGATACTGCCATTGGGTTAGCAGCACTACTGTCTATAGACTATGCCATCAGAGCTCTAAATGAGGACCACTCATTTAGAATAAGTTAAAATCAATTAAGAACGTTTGGTAGTCAGAAAATATGGCTTTGGCCATAGAAATGAAGCTGGGAATTGTATGATAGAATTTTTGTACAACCAATTACTTACAATAAAAAAAGTATAAATGGCTTCTATACACATGGATTTCACTTGACAGAATACACTGGAATCAAATTTACTATGTGGAAATAGAGAGTGAAGAAGCTCAGCATCATCAGAATCAAGCCAGGCGCCAACCAAGGAAGAGACTGTCAGTTGCTAATATGCAAATTAAAATTGAAGTGGAAGAAAAGGTAAAATATAACTTTGGGAAATTAGAAGGTCATCAATAAACTGAGTTATGAAGATGACACAACCTTGCTTGCTGAAAGTAAGGAGGACTTGAAGCACTTGTGGCAGAGTATCAAGGAATGCAGCGTTCAGTATGGTCTGTGTCTCAATATCAAGAAAACAAAGATTCTTACCACTAGACTAATAGGCAACATGATGATGGATGGAGAACAGATTGAAACTGTCAACTTCTTTTTACTAGGATCCACAATTAACACCTTTGGTACCAGCCATATTGCACTGGGCAAGTTTGCAGTTAGAGACCTCTCCAAATTACTGAGGAGTAATGATGTCAGTTTTTGGAAGGAAGAATAGCATCCACTTCCAAAATAGCTTGCCTTCAGAAACTCTATGAACTTAGAGAAACGATGAAAGTTATACAAGTATTCAGGTCTTTTGTTAATAGGGTCATTATGAATTGTCTATGACTTGATGACACTTAACAGCAACAATGATGTCAGTTTGAGGACTAAAGTGTGTCTGATTTAGGCCATGGTCTTCCTAGTCACTTGTTATGTCTCTGAAAGCTGGACAATGAATAAGGATTACAGAAGAAGAATTGATGCCTTTGAGTTGTGGTGTTGGCAAAAACATAAATATGTCATGGAGAGAGTGCAGCCAGAGTGCTCTTTGCAGGCATGCTAGGAGAGGCTATTCCTTGGAGAGGGACATGATGCGGGGAAGGGTGGAGGGTCAGCAAAGGAGAGGAAGACCCTTGACCCGGTGGATTGACATGGTGACTGCCACAATGAGCTCTAGTGTGTCAGGAAGTGTGAAGATGGTACAGGATGGGACGAGGTTCAGATCTGTTGGGTTATATTTGGCTCAACAGCACCTAAAAACAGCAACAACAAAAGAAAGGAAACCCCTTTATGAGACAGGTTAACATACAAGTCAGTCAGGCATTCTGAGAATGACACAGATTCAGGCAAGGGTTTGTTCTGTTGTTGGAGCCACTTTGATGAGCCCAAACTACAAAACCCAAAAGCTATCTACACATATACTACAGTTCATCCATATTTCATCATCATTCTTCAAAGAGATGGGAGGGAAGAAATCATCACGTTTATATGGATAGGAACACGACCTCTGGCAAGAGAAACACTACTGAAGAAGAGAGAGTAAGAGGCCTTACACTTATTCATCTGAAAACTACTGCATAGTCACAGGAGACAAAGTAGTCTGGTTTGAGGACAATAACAAATAAATAGACCAATGGAACATACCTGAGAGTCCACCTACGGACAGCTGATCTTTGAAATCCACACAGTGTGGAAAAGAGAACGTCTTTAACAAACAGTGCTGGAAAAACTGGGTTTCTATTTGCAGAAAATGGAAACAGTATTCTGACCTCACACCATATATGAAAAATAACTCAAGAATGATCCAGGACGTATGTGTGAAATCTAAACTCTAAAGATCTTTAAAGGCAAAATAATGGAAAACTTAGATTGAGTTTTAGGAATCCTATGAGGTAGTTTTCTTCTGTCACAGGATCGCACCTAGCAATAACCAGAAAGGACATGAGCACTTCCAAAGTCCTTGGCATCTGGTGTAGGAGGAGGATCCTGCCCCTAGTCTGGGAAGCTCACACATATCAGCAGTGTGGAGAGAGGCTGGCAGTGCTAGGCACAGGGATGCCTGCATGCAGCCATCTGAGACCCTGCCCTCAGGAATTTGCAGAGCAGTGGTCAAAGTGGCTCCAATGCAGAAGGGCCCTTGAGGCCAGGGTGGCATGCAGTGCCACCACTGAGGAACAGGGCAGGAAGCATTATCCATGGCAAAGGTGATGGAGCCTGGCTTGTCTATTCCAAGTTCTACTGCTAATGGCTGGATGGCTGGAAGTGAGTGAGAGGGGGCAAATAGGAACCTCTTGACTATTTCTGACCTTCAGTATCCTCCTCCTTAAATAAAAGAAGGCGATTCCCTTGAAGCGAATCCATGGTCATTAAGTTTCACGAAGTTGTTCGATAACTCCTTTGGGATGAGTGGGATTGCATGAAGGAATGATGAGGAACCATTGATTCTTCACTTCCATAGGCTCAGGACATATCATCAGTCTCCCTGTCCCTTGTAATTAAGGGAAACTATTCCTATCCCTTAGGTCATTGCAAAGACAGAAGAGGAAGAAAAGACCAAAATGGATGTCAGAAGAGACTCTGAAAATTGCACTGGAGTGCAGAGAAGCCAAAGCACAGGGAGAATTCAAGATACTAAAGAGTTGAATAGAAGATTTCAAAAGGCAGCACGGGATGACAAA
>NW_006400038.1:1473870-1482732 GCF_000299155.1 Elephantulus edwardii
ACAGGACAGAGCGGAGTTTAGGGCTGTTGTACATAGGGTCGCCATGAGTTGCAGGCGACTCGACGGCACATAACAACAACAACAACAACATTCCTATCCCAGCACCCCACTACCCCTAGAAACCCTGAGGTGGGCAGTAAATAGAAAGTGGAAAGGAAATAGAAAAAGAAAGGAACATTCATTTGGGAATGGGGGTAGGGAAGCGTTTGATAGACTATTTTGGTTTAGAATGAAAGAGAGGTGGTCCTTGGTTCCCCCTAACCTTTCTCCTGTATGAAGTCTCTTAAGCTGTCTTTCTTCAGCTTGTGTAAATGATTGATTTACACCATGGTATTCTTTGAAGTATGTTTACCTGGAGTGCCTGGGTAAGTGGCCTGGTTGCACCATCAGCCTTGAATATTTTCCAGCCCTGGCAGGGTTTAATTTTTTACCTGTCTTGTCTTATTTTCACTGTAGAGCACTGTGTGGAGTTCCAGAAGCTGAATGTCAGCAATTCCAGCCACGTGTCCCTGCAGAATGCTACCTCTCCAGTCATGGAGTTTTGGGAGTAAGTGCAAGAAAGCTTGTTCCTATGGCCCACTGGCTCTGTCCTGTTCTTCTGTTCTGCTCAGGCACCCTGGACAGCACTTACCTTTCCTCCAGTCCAGAGGTTTAGCAGTTTCCTCAAGGGGTAGCTGAGAGAAATGAGTTATTTTTCTCTGACTACATACCTGTATCCCTCTGCTTATTAGGGTGAGAGATGTTATAAAATGATAGACATTTAAAACATTCCCTTTTCTAACACATCTGCAATAAACTAAGTAGATTATATGGAGCCTAGAATGCTGAAGTCTCATGGGTGGAGCTAGCGTCTTTTTAGTTGCTGAAGTGTTATCAGTTCAAAGTAAATAGACCAGCTTTATGAAATGGACACAGAGGAAAGTCATTGAGGTGGTGTTGTTCCTGCAGTTATGTTGGTGACCCCATGCACAATAGGGCTGACTATCCCATCATCAACTGTGGATCTGACTTTTCTGATCTATAGGGTTTCATTCACACCCATCCACATCCCCCTTGTCCATGGCATTGTTATTCTTTCCCCTCACACCTCGGCATTCATGCTTGCCAGACATACATTGTTAATGCACAAACTATGCAGCAGAGGATTCATTTTCCCCCTTCAAATTGATTTTTATTTTAACAAGTTTACAGAAAGATTGGGGTTTTATTCATTAATTGTTGAACATTTTCATCTCCCCCTTCTCTTCCCCTCCCCTAGTACACTTTGCAATGTACTTGTCCAGATTGTCATCGTATATATAATGCATAATCATACATTCCTTTCAGACAGTCCTTCCCCTCATCTGTTCCAATGCAGTGTTCATTATCTATCCATTCTTTTTCTATTTGCCTCATAACCCCCATGTCAGTCCTATTTTATAATAGCAGTGTTATGCAGTATTTGTCCTTTTGTGACTGAGGCATTTCATTCAGCCTTCCAGGCTCACCCATGTTGTGTAGTGTTTTATAAAGTCATTGTTTTTCAGTGCTGCATAATATTAAATTTTGTGAATGTACCAGTTTTTCTATCTATTCATTTTGTTGATAAGCAGTTGGACTGCTTCCATCTTTTTATTATTGCAAATAATGCAACAATAGTGCATACATCTGTTTGTGTCACAGCTCTGGTTTCCTTAAGGTATATTCCCAGTAGTGGAATTGCTGCGTCAATGTATTTCTGTTTCCAACTTTTTGAGAAAGTGCCAGATCATCTTCCACAGTCACTGTACCATTGTACATTCCCATCAGCACTGTATAAGAATTCCAATCTCTCCAAAACATCACCAGCATTTGTTGTTTGCTGCTCTGTTGAACTTTTGCTATTACTTATGGGTGAAATGATAGTTTAGAGTTGTTTTGATTTGCATCTCTCTGATACCTAGGGATTTTGAACATTTCTTGATGTGTTTGTTTGCTATCTGTATTTTTTCTTTTATAAAGTATCTATTAATATCTTGTGCCCAATTTGTGATTGGGTTGATTACCTTTTTTTTTGTTGGTGCTGAAGTTTTATATAAATTTTAGATATGCCTCTCTTAACAGATTTGTTATTGCCAAATATTTTTCCCAATCTGTAGGTTTCCTTCTTACCGTGTTGGAGAAGTTTTTTGATGTGTGTAAGGATTTGATTCTTAGAAGGTCCCCTTCATCTGTTTTATTTTCTCCTAGTTGCATGTTTTACATTATGTTTAAAAGTCTGTTCATGCTGCAGATACGGGCTTCTAGAGTTGTTCCTAGATTTTCTCTAATGAATTTTATAGCTTTGGTTTTACTCCTAGGTCCCTTCTACCTTAAATTGGCTTTTGGGTATGGTATGGTATGGTATGGTATGGTATGGTATGGTATGGTATGGTATGGTATGTATGATATGGTATGTGGATCTTGCTTAAGTTTTCTGCAAATGATTTTCCAATTTTGTCAACACCATTTGTAAGGAGGTTTCCCCACTTAACTGTGAAAAAAAATCAGTTTGCTATAGGCAAACAAGTTGATTTCTGGGTTCTCAATCTTATTCCATTGATCTATATGTCTGTGCCAGCTCCACACTGTCTTGACCACCATGGCTGTGCAATAGGATTTGAGATGATGGAGTGTGATGCCTCCTACCTTGTTTCTCTTTTTCAGTAATGCTTTGCTTATTCAGGGTCTCTTTCCATTACAGACAAAATTAGAAATTGCCTTTTCCATCTTATTGAAGAACAGAATTGGTATCTGTATAGGGATTGCATTGAACTTATTGATTGTCTTTGGTAGAGATGTCTTTTTCATGATATTGAGTCTTCCTGTCCGTAAGCATGGTATATTCCTCCATTTCACTAGATCTTTTTATTTATTGCATTAATGTTTTATAATTTCATATGTATAGGTCTTTTGTGTCTCCAGTTATATTTTTTGCGAAGCATTTAATCCTGTGATTAAAATCTTGTGATCTTAATAGGTATCCGGTATTTTAGCTTTGTTTCTATATTCTCTTTGTTATGGTAGAGAAATCCAACTGATTTTGTTTGTTGATCTTGTATTTTGGTACTTTGCTGAATTGGCTGACTACATCCAATAGTTTCCTTCCTGAATCCTTAAGGTTTTCTTAGTATGCTATCATCATCGGCATATAGCAAGAGTTTTACCTCTTCTTTGTCAATCTGGATACCTCTTATTTCCTTCTCTTGCCTTTTTGCTCTTGCTATACTAAAGAGTTGAATAGAAGATTTCAAAAGGCAGCATGGGATGACAAAGTAAAATATTACAATGAAATGTGCAACGAGTTGAAGTCAGAAAATCAAAAGGGCCTAAATCACTCAGCATTTCTTAAGCTCAAGGAACTGAAAAACAAATTCAAACCTCGAGTTGCTATAATCAAAGATGCTTTAGAAAGAATATTAAAAGATCCAGGAAGTATTAAAAGAAGATGGAAAGACTATACTGAGTCACTGTATCAAAAGGAACTGGAAGACACAGAATAATTTAATGCAACAACATAGGAGCAAGAGCCTATGGTGATGAAGGAAGAAGTTCAGGCTGCTTTGAAGGAAATAGTAAAAAATAAGGACACAGAAGAATTTCATGAAACAACATATGAGCAAGAGCCCATGGTGATGAAGGAAGAAGTTCCGGCTGCTTTGAAGGAAATAGCAAAAAATAAGGCCCCAGGAATAGATGGTATACCAATTGACATATTTTAGCTAACAGATACTTCCCTGGATGTGCATGTGCCAAGAAATCTGGAGAACAACCACTTGGCCAACTGACTGGAAGAGATCCATATTTGTTCCCAGCCCAAAGAAGGGTGACTCAACTGAGTGTGGAAACTATAGAACATCAACTGAGTGTGGAAACTATAGAACAATATTGTTGATTTCACATGCAAGCAAGATTCTACTGCAGATTATCCAAAAACGACTGAAACAGCACATCAGCAGAGAACTGCCAGAAGTACAGGCTTGGTTTAGAAGGAGTCGTGGTCCTAGGGATATTGTAGTTAATGTTAGATGGATCTTATCTGAAAGCTGGGAATACCAGAGGAATGTCTGTCTGTGTTTCATTGACTATGCAAAGGTATTTGACTGTGTGGACCATAACAAACTGTGGCTAACCCTGAGAAGAATGGGAATCCCAGAACACTTGATCGTGCTAATGTGAAACCTATACTTGGACCAAGAGGCAGTTGTCAGAACATAGCAAGGAAACACTACATGGTTCAAAATTGGGAAGGGTGTACGCCAGGATGTGTCCTATCTCCATACCTTTTCCACCTGTATGCAGAACAGAGGCTAGGCTCGATGAGGAGAAATTTGGGGTCAAGATTGGTGGAAGATCTATGAACAATCTGTGTTATGCAAATGATACAACCCTGCTTGCTGAAACTGAGAAGGACCTGAAACGCTTGCTGCAGAAGGTCAAGGACTGCAGCCTCCAATATGGATTGAAGCTCAATGTCAAGACAAAGATTCTTATCACTGGACCAATTGGCAGCATCAAGACGGATGGTGAAGAGATTGAGATTGTTCACAGCTTTAGTTTGCTTGGCTCCACAGTCAACACTCTCAGCACCAGTAGCCAGGAAATGAAAAGACGTATTGCAATGGGAAAGTCTGCTGTTAGGGACCTCTCCAAAGTTCTGAAGAGAAATGGTGTCTCTCTGGAGACTAAGGTGTGTCTGATACAGGCCAAGGTCTTTGTTATCACTTGATATACATCAGAGAGTTAGACAGTGACTAAGGAGGATAGAAGGATAATTCATGCCCTTGAGCTGTGGTGCTGGAGAAGAGTATTGAGGATACCATGGGCTGCTAGGAACACAAACAGATTCATTCTGGAAAGGGTTAAAACCAGGCGGGACCGGTCCTTGGAGAGGGATATCATGCTTGATAGGGTGGAGGGTCAGCGAAGGAGGGGAAGGCCCTCTATGAAGTAGATTGATTCAGTGACTGGGGTAATCAGGATAGGTGTGTTGGAGAGAGTGCGATTGGCACAGGACAGAGCAGAGTTTAGGGCTGTTGTACATAGGGTCACTATAAGTCACAAGCAACTTGATGGTACATAACAACAACAACAACAGCAAGACTTCCAATCCAATATTGAATAGGAGTAGTGATAGTGAGAATCCTTGCATAGTTCCTTTTCTCAAAAGGAATGCCTCTACTCTCTATTTAGAATGATACTGACTCTTGGTTTTATATATTTACCTTTCACTATGTTGAGGAATTTCCTCTCTATTCCTATTTTGTTGAGTGTTTTAATCAGAAATTCATGTTGGCTTTTTTCAAAGGCCTTTTCTGCACCAATTGATAGGATATGTGGTTCTTGTTCTTTTGTTTGTTAATGTGTAGATCAGAATTGAGAGCTTTATTTTCTATTTCACTAATTCTGTGCTCAATCACTTCTACTCTGCTTATCTGTCTCCAACATGTTGACAGTTTTTGAGACTCTGGTCCTAATATTCTGGATTGCTCTTTATTGTTTTTCAAGGGTTTCTAATGCCTCATTTTTTTAATCTGCATTATTTTAAACTATTTTTATCCTCCTCTTGGCTTTTGTTTGTAGAATCCTATGATTCTTCGAGTTTTTATTCCACCAATTGAAGATACTTGACCATTGGTTTTTTTTTAATTCTGTGTCAGAAAGTTCTATCAGTCTTTCTGGCTTCAGGAAAACCAGTGATTCTGTGATTTGATGAAATTTTTGTGATGATGTCTAACTTTGCTTTTACTTAGGCTGTGAGGTAATCTGCTTCTTCTGTGTCATTTCTGTGATAGAGTTTTTCTTGCCTGGAATCCTAGCAGGTCCTGGGTCTAATGGCATTGCTCAGGGAGTTAAGTGCTTAAGAGGAGGAAAGGGCAACTCACCCTGCTTGAACATCTCTCTGGTCCCTTGCTTCAGATAGGGAACTCAACACTCCAGTAGAAAAGGGGAGGGTAATTCACCCTATCTGTGGTCCTTCCTCTCTGATTCTGTGGCAAAGTTCACTGGAGCCAGGGAGCCCACTGTGAAGTGAACTTGTTCTGCCTTTGGTCTTTCCTCTCTTGTTTCCCAGCTGGTAGGAATGTTCTTTGTGGCTGGGGAGTCTACCAAAATGAACTGGAGGAGAACTCACCTGCTTCTGTTCCTTTCTCTCAGGTCCCACAGCTAAGTAAGTTCCCAATGGCTGTATAGCCCACTAGGAAGGCAACTAGCTCTGCTTCCATCCTGGGGCTGCTGAGAAGATCAATCTGGCTCAGGAGCACACCCAAAAGGCAACTCAAGAAGAACTTACCCTATTTATGTCCCTTCTCTGGTCCTACAGCAAAATTCTCTGTAGGAAAAATTTCCTGGGAAGGGAAACTTGCTCTTTCTCTGTTCCCAGGCTGCTGAGAGTTTCACTGTGATGGGAGTTCACTTGAAGGAGAGCTCAGTTCTTTCTACTCTGGTCCTGCAGCAGAGTTCTTTGTGGATATCCAGACTATTCACTCTTGCCATAAATACACAATTTTGGATAATGAATGAGACAGTTGATAAGTCAGAAATAGGCACTTGATAAGTAAGGAATGCTAAAACCAAGTTCATTCTCAAAAAATTGAGTCTTCCCATGGTTGGCAGAAGTCTTCTCTTCCATGTGGAAGAGACCCTGGTTCTTTGTGCAGCCAGTACTCCTCGTGCCCAGCCAAAATCCATCCATTCATGCAGGCTTGCATGCAGCTATGGTGCTGGACAATCTATAGCAGGATTTTCAGACTAAGATGAACCATGAAGAAAGATCTGATGATTAACTTCCAATTCCTTACTTACCAGTTATCTTATTATCCAACTTTTTCCCTTTATGGTAGGAGAGAAATATCTACCGTAAGCATGGTTTGTGCGTGAACAAAGTATGTCTGGCCAAGGTGAAAGGTGAAAGAGTAACATTATGATAGACAAAGGGTATGTGTGTGTGTGGTTTTGAGCATGATTCTTGGTATTTGGCAATGATATAATCATATGATTTGACAGTAGTGTAATTATACAATTTGGCAGTTATTTAATTATGTCCAAATCATGACTCATAATAAGCCTTCATTGGGTTTCTGGGAATGTACGATATAACAGGAAGACTGTGCATCTTTTTCCTGTGGAGCCAATAGTTTTCCACAGTAAGTCGAGATGTACAGTCTTTGGGCTGGCAGCATAGTTTACAATGGACTATGCCACCAGTGTTCACACATCTAATGAAGTAATGGACATCTTTGTTTTTGTGTAAATTCAATTATTCCATAAAACCATGTCTTTGGAACATAACCATGTCCATGAGTGAAAAGTAGGGGTGGAAGTAGGAGGGTCTCTTGTTCTCAGATATCAAAGACACATACTTCCAGGCGTCAAAGACTGAGATTTTTCTGAGACTTTTCAATCTGAAAACATGCAGCTTTGTTGATGAAACCTCCCCACCCTGATACTAAATAGTGGAAAGAGCAATAATATTGTAAATTATTTTTAATTTTCCACCAGATTCTCTTTATTTTTCTCTATAGATGTCATTATGTTGGATTTAGATTTGCATTCCCATGCACATATTTATCCTTTTGTGTGTGTCCTGACATAAAAAATCATGTTGTACTGAGGAAAAAACCTCTCCACAGTGCTAAAGAGCAACAATATCTATTTAAAGACTAAAGTGATTCAAGCCATGGTATTTTCATTTGTTTCCTATACATCTGAAAGTTGGACAACGACTAAGAAAGACTGAAAAATCGATGCCTTTGAATTGTGGTGTTGGAGAAGAACACTAAATATCCTATGGACTAGTGACAGAACAAACAAGTCCATCTTGGAGGAAGTGCAGTCAAGATGCTACTTAGAGGCAAGGATAATGAAGTTTTGACTCATATACTTGGGGCATGTTGTCGAGGGAGGGACAGTTCTTGAAAAGACATCATACTGGCAAAGACAGAGGGTCAGCAAAAGAGAAGAAAGCCCTCAACAAGATGTGTTGATACAATGGCTAGAACAATGGGCTTGATTGTATCAGAGATGATGAGGATGGTACAAGATTTGTTGTTCATAAAAATTTGTTGTTCAAAAAAATAATTCACCATGACCAAGTGGGATTCATAACAGGATGTAAGGATGGTTCAACATAAGAAAAACAGTCAATGTAATTCATCACACTAACAACGCATAGAGGAAGAACTACATGATCCTGTCAGTTAATCCAGAAAAGGCCTTTGGCAAAAGCCAACAAACTTTCCTGATTAAAGCACTCAAGAAAATAGGAATAGAGGAAGATTTTCACAACATAGTAAAAATATATATGCAAAACCAAGAATCAACATTGTCCTCAATGAAGAGATTAAAGTGTTCCTGTTGAGAGCAGGAACTAGAGAAGGATGTGCATTATCACCTCTCCTATTCAATATTGTATTGGAAGTCTTAATGATAGAAATAAGACAAGAGAAGGAAATAAGAGGCATCCAAATTGGCAAAAAAGAGGTAAAATGATCTCTATATGTAGATGATATGATAGTATACTTAGAAAACCCCAAAGACACGTGAGAAAACCATTGGACATAGTTAGCCATTTCCGCAAAGTGGCAGGATACAAGATCAACATACAAAAATCAAGTGGAAAAAAAAATCAATTGGATTTCTTTACAGTGACAAAGAGAATGCAGAAATGGAGCTAAGAAAACAATACTCACCATCATGTTGTTGTTGTTGTTTAATGCTGTCGAGTCGTAGATGACTCATAGCGACCCTATGAACGAACAGCCTGAGCACTGTTCGTACATAGAGTTTCCAGAGGCAAGCCATTTTGGAAGTGGATGCCGCTCCTGCTTCCAGGCTTGATTTAGTCGGGAAGCTCCAGCCAACACT
>NW_006400038.1:1482832-1483911 GCF_000299155.1 Elephantulus edwardii
CCACCATGGGTGCCCATTACCACGATTGGCACATCACTGTCACAGGCTTCAGCATCACAGCAACCACGAGTTACCTCTGTACAGCAACGCACAGACCAGTGCTATACCACCTAAAAGAATGTTTGACAGGAAGACAATTTGAACCTAAGCTAAGCACAAATTAAATACTTGAGCTTAAATCTACTAGAAACACAAACAATCTATTAAAAGAAAATGACAAAACATTATGACAAGAAACAAAAAGAGACATAGAGAAATGGAAGAATATACCATACTCAAGGATTGGAAGACTCAATATTGTGAAAATGACAACTCTACCAAAGGCAATCTACAAGTTCAGTGCAATCCCAATACAGATACCAATTCCACCTCGAATGGAAAGAGACCCCCAAATAAGTAAAGCACTCCTGAAAAAGAGAAACAAGGTAAGAGGTATCTCACTCCTGATTTCAAATCCTATTACACAGCCATGGTGTCAAGACAGTGTGGTACTACTACAGGGACAGACACATAGATCAAAGGAATAGAATTGAGAACATGGAAATCAGCTTATCTACCTATGATCAACTGATTTTTTAGATCGAGACAAATCATTTAACTGGGGAAATGAAAGCTTCTTTAACAAATTGGCACAATTGCAAAATTATCTGTAGAAAACTTGAGCAAGATCCACACCTCACACCATACACAAAACTCAACTCTAAGTGGATCGAGGTCCTAGGACTAAAACCAAGGAGTATAAACTTTATCAGAGAAAAACTGGGAAGAACTCTAGAGGCTCTAATTCACAGTATGAACAGTCTTCCCAGCATCTTGAAAAACCTACAACTAGGAGAGAATATAATAAATGAATGGGACCTTCTAAGAATCAAATTCCTATGTACATTAAAAAAAAAAAAACACCAAAAAACAAAACAAACAAAAAGCAAAACACACCCTTCTCCAACAGGGTAAATAGGAAAGCCACAGAGTGGAAAAAACCTATTTGGTAATGGCATGTCTGATAAGGGATGATGTTGTTGTTATGTGCCATCGAATCACTTGCGACTGATAGCGACCCTATGTACAACAGCCCTAAA
>NW_006400038.1:1486521-1487992 GCF_000299155.1 Elephantulus edwardii
ATTGGGATGGGAGTGTCAGAGACAGTGCGATTGGCACAGGACAGAGTGGAGTTTAGGGCTGTTGTACATAGGGTCGCTATGAGTCGCAGGCGACTCGACGACACATAACAACAACAACAACAACAACACTCCAGCATCTCAACCAGAAAAAGGTAAACTGAGAACTCAACCACAAATTGGGCACAGGATATGAATAGATACTTCACCAAAGAAGACATTCAGATGGCAAACAAACACATGAAGAAATGCTCAAAATCCTTACTCTCAGAGAGATGCAAACCAAAACGACTGTGAGATAGCAAAGTTCAACAAAGCAGCAAACAACGATGCTGGTGAGGTTGTAGAAAGATTGAAACCCTTTCTTATTATTCTCTGCTGGTGGGAGTATAAATGGTGTAATCACTATGGAAGGCAGAATGGTGTTTTATCAAAAAGTTGGAAATAGAAATACTATTTGATCTAGCATTTCCACTACTGAAAATATACCCTAAAGAAGCCAGAGCTGCCACCATAATAGATATATGCACACATGGGTTTATTGCTGCATTAATGAACAATAGTAAAGAGATGGAAATAACTCAATTCCCCAGCAACAAATGAATGGCTAGAAAACTATGGTATATTCAGTGGAATGTTATACAGCATTGAAAAACAAGGAACTTATAAAATATTACATAACATGGCTGACCCTGGAGGACATTATGCCGAATTAAATATCTCAGTCACAAGAGGATAAATACTGCATAACAGTACTGGGAGAAACTAAGAAAAAGAGGGGATAAATAATGAACAACACTTTGGAACATTCCATGGTGGTAAAGGAAGAAATTTAAGCTTCTCTTAAAGAATTGGAAAAAAAACAAGGCCCCAGGAATTGACGGCAGACTAATTGACATTATTTCAAGAAACAGATACTGGCCTGGATGCATTCACCAAGTTTTGCCAAGAAATCTGAAGGACAACCACCTGGCCTACTGACTGGAAGAGATCTATATTTGTTCCCATTCCAAAGAAAGGTGACTCTGTCAGAGTGTAGAAGTTATCTAACAATAGCATTAAGAATAACATGTAAATGAGATTCTGCTCAAAATTCTAAAAAAATGACTGGAACAGCACATCAACAGAGAACTGCCAGAAGTTCAGGCTGGGCTTAGAAGAGGCTGTGGTATTATAGCTAGTGTTGGTTGGGTGTTGGCTGAAAGCAGAGAGTACCAGAGGAATGCCTATGTTTTATAGACTGTGCAAAACCATTTGACTGCGACGCAGGTTATAAACATGGACTTCACCTAATGGTATGCATAGGAATCAAATCGACTACATCTGTGGAAGGAACTGCTGGAGAAGCTCAATATCAGCTATGAAAACTAGGCCGGGGGCTGATTGTGGAACAGACCACTAATTACTCATATGCAAGTTCAAGCTGAAGCTGAGGAAAATTAAACCGACTCCACAGGAGCCAAAATATGACTTT
>NW_006400038.1:1489783-1501969 GCF_000299155.1 Elephantulus edwardii
AGATTCGTCTGACATGCTTTGGACATGTTGCAAGGAGGGACGGGTCCTTGGAGAGGGACATCATGCTTGGGATGGTGGAGGGACAGCGCAGGAGGGGAAGACCCTCTATGAGATGTATTGATTCGGTGACTGGGGTAATCGGGATGGGTGTGTCAGAGGCAGTGCGGTTGGCGCAGGATAAAGCAGGGTTTAGGGCTGTTGTGTATAGGGTCGCTATGAGTCGGAAACGACTCCATGGCACATAACAACAATAACAACAACTGTGAGAAAAATGGGAATCACAAAACACTTGACTGTGCTTCTGTAAAACCTATACTTGGACCAGAGGGAGTCATCAGAAAAACAAAGAAACACTATATGTTTCAAAATTTGGAAAGGTATACTCCCTTGATGTATCCCATCTCCATACCTTTTCAATCTATTTGCAGAACAGATTATCAGAGAGTCTGGGCTCCATGAGGAAAAATGTGACATCAGGATTGGAGGAAGACTCATCAATAATCTGTGTTTCACAGATGACAAAACCCTGTTTGCTCAAACTGAGGAGGACCTGAAGCACTTCATTATGGATTGATACTTAACGTCAAGAAGCTAAAGATTCTCACCACTGGGCTGATTGACAGTATCATGATAAATGGCGAAGAGTTTGAGATTGTTCACAGTTTCAATTTGCTTGGCTCCACAGTCAACACTCTTGGCACCAGCAACTAGGAAATTAAAAGACAAATTGCATAGTGAAAGTCGCTGTCAGAGACCTCTCCAAAGTACTGAAGAGCAACGATATTAGTCTGGAGACTAAGGTGCACCTAATTCAGGCCATGGTCTTTGCAAATACATGTTATGAATCAGAAAGCTGGACAATGACTAGGGATGATAGAAGGAGAATTGATGCCTTTAAGCTGTGGTTCTGGAGAAGAATATTGAATATACCATGGACGACTAGGAGAGCAGTTTCATCCTAGAGAGGATGAAGCCCGGCTGCTCCTTGGAGGCAAGGATTCTGAAGCTTCATCTGACATACTTTGGACATGTTTCAAGGAGGGACTAGTCCTTGGAGGGGGATGTCATGCTTGGGAGGTTGGAGGGACAGTGCAAGAGAGGAAGACTCTAAAAAAAAAAAGAGAGGAAGACTCTCGATGAGATGGATTGAGTCAGTGACTTGGGTAATGGGGGTAGGTGTGTCAGAGACAATAAGATTGACACGGGATAGAGCAGGATATAGGGCTATTGTACATAGTGTTGGCATGAGTCACAAGTGACTCGACGGTACATAACAACAATAATGGAACAGATGACAGAAAGAACTATTTAAAAGGAATATATGATTAAGCATTATTTTTAAGAAAAGAGAAGAAAATTATGTAAAAATGAATGAATATTTTTTATAGTGAACTAGGGGGAGGTGTTGTTTCTTGCTATATGCCATCGAGTCGCTTGCAACTCATAGTGACCTTGTGTACAAGAGCCCTTAATCGCTGCTCTATCCTGTGCCAACCTCACTGTCTCTGACACACTCATTCCCACCACCCCAATCACAGAATCGATCTATCTCATTGAGGGTCTTCCTCTCCTGCGCCATCCCTCTACTCTCCCAAACATGATGCCCCTCTCCAAGGACCAATCCCTCCTTGCAACATGCCTAAAGTATGTGAGATGAAGCTGCAGGATCCTTGACTCCAAGGAGCATTCTGACTTCACCCTCTCTAGAACAAACCTGTTTTTTCCTCCTAGCAGTTCATGGTATATTCAACACTCGTCTCCAGCACCACAGCTCAAAGGGATCAATTCTCTTTCTATCATCCCTATTCACTGTCCAACTCTCTGATGCATAGCACGTAATTGTGAAGACTATAGTCTGGATCAGGTTCACCTTAGTCTCCAGCCTGACATCGTTGCTCTTCAGTATTCTTGAGAGGTCTCTCACAGCTGACTTTCCCAGTGCAATCGTCTCTTGATTTCCTGGCTGCTGTTACCAAGAGTGTTGATTTGATTGTGCTTATGCGAAACCTATACTTGGATCAAGAGGCAGTCGTCAGAACAGAGCAAGGATACACTACATGGTTCAAAATCAAGAAGGGGGTCCATCAGGGATGTATTTTGTCTCCATACCTTTTCAATCTGCATGCAGAACAGATCAACAGAGATACTGGACCCTAAGAGGAGGAATGTGGCATCAGGATTGGTGGAAGAGTCATCAACAATCTGCGTTATGTAGATGACACAACCCTGCTTGCTGAAACTTGGGAGGACCTGAAGCACTTGCTGCAGAAGGTCAAGGACTGCAGCCTTCAGTATGGATTGAAGCTTAACATCAAGAAAACGATTCTCACCACTGGGCCAATTGGCAGCATCAGTATGGATGGGGAAGAGATTGAGATAGTTAACAGTTTTAGTTTACTTGGCTCCACAGGTGGGGTAGGGAAGAAAATGTGCAGTAGTGAATGAATAAAAATCCAACTTTGTGTAAACTTTTGTTAATATCACAATTATGAAAACTTTCATTAAAATCACAATTTATAAAAAAGTTCAAAAAAAGACATATAGCTATGCTTCATTCTTTTTTCCTAGTTATATAGCCTACATTATATTTATCAATTCTCCTCTTAAGGGGCTTTTCCAATTTCTCCTATTTTTCACTATAATTAAACACACTGAGTGAATTTTTTGTTTTACTTTTCTGTGTATTTGAATGAGGGCTTCTAGGCCCGACATAATATTTTATTTCTGGGTCATAAATGCAAAACCAGAATAGAGGTGGCAGTTTCTTCCCTGTTCTAACTTCACAATGAGTAGGGGAATGTCCATCCACAACAGCAGCCCAAGGCGACTTTCTATAAGACCAGGAATTGTGTCCACGCAGCCAGTCAGCCTTCTACCTGAGGAGACTCAATTTTCTCGCTTTAGCTCTGTGGATCTGGAAGTGAGGTATGTGCATAAATGTTGAACTTATTGTTTAATCTGAGAAGAATTGATCTCTTTACTATCATGCTTCTCTAGCCATGAAAATTTTATTGCTTTTTTTTTATTTAGATCTTTTAAAATATGCTGGAGTGTGCCACTCAGATCTGAAGTGACATCACCTTGTTAAAAATGCAACTTTTCTGACCTTCTGCAACTGTAATCTAAAACACAGCACCCTTTAGCTATGTACTGGAGAGAAAACTTGTATGCGTGCGTAGGGCGCAGAGTGGGTGTTTGAGGGTTTTCCAATTCTGACTAAACTATAGTTTTCCTGGGGAATTTTCCCAGAGACCTGTTGTTTTGTTTTTTTTTTATCTTTCATGGTCTTCAATAAATGATCTTAGATAGTTCACCCTGAAACCTGAGATTGAATAAGATCTCTTTGTAACGTCTCTTGTGACATACTATTTTCTTTTATAATCTATGTCAGAAAACTTAATTGCAGTGTATTCACTGTATTCTCTAGCTGGTAGTCCCAAACATCACCCTGCCTGGTTCTCACTTACTGCTGATGGATATATGGAATGCTCATAATCAATTTTTATAGAGTAGATAGATGGAACAAAGGAGTGACATTTTCTAGAAAACACTCTATGAGAGACATCTAAGTGAGGATTGGAAATCCACATCACAGAGTCCTCTTCTGAAACAATGATTGATTCCTGGGTCTAGTTGCACTACCTGCATCACCCAATCACCTGGATGAGGAGTGAAGGAAAGCAGAAATTGCCTGTGTCCTCAGTCCTCGTATGTGGCTGGAGCTTGTTGCTTGACATTCAAGTATGGCAGGATGAATCCATTGATCTAGTTTGCTGACCAGATTCTACCTGCATTGTCTGTGCAGGGGTGAGTTAAGCACCTGAATGCCAGTTTACCCTGGCTACAAGGCTTTTGTCAGCAAGAAGTGATTTGTCAAGAATGTTGAACAGATAGTTGGCTGGAAGTGCTCACAGCATTCTTTGAAAAGCTGAGAGAACTCATAAGTTTTTGAGTGGATGGAAGCATGTGGGTTAATTCTAAATTAGATGCACTAGTAAGTTTCTGTTACTTGAGGTGTCTTGTTGAGAGCCCTTTTCTCTGGAGCAGGTCTGGGTGGAGGCTGGCAAAGTCAATATTTCAGCCTGCAGTACCCTTTGTGGCTCCAGTTTTAGGATCTGAATTCCATAAGTCGGAGCTGAGCATTGTGCCACCACCATCTAATTCTACTAACTGGGTCTTTCTCACTCCATCCTCCTCAATAAGTACATTTAAGAGGGTAAGATCTGAAGTCTGACTTCTCTCTTCACCTGCCAATTGTACAACCTGAGGGAAAATAAGAAGCTGGAGTCTATGAAAAAGAATGTAAGTTAGGATTAGAGGACCACTCACCAACAACCTCCATTATGTAAATGGCACAATCTCATTTGAAGAAAATAAATAAGACTTTTAAATCTTATTAAAAGAAACAAAGACTTCAATATGGATTACATCTCAACTTCAGGAGAACAAAGTTCTCACAACTGGACCAATAGGCAACAATACATTAGACAGGGAAAAGATTGAAATTGTCAATTATTTCATTTTTCTTGGATCAACAATCAAAACCTATGCTAGCAGTGGTCAAATAAAACAAAAAAAAAAGCGTTGCCTTGGGAAAGTCTGCTGTGAAGGACCTCTTTCAAGTACTAAATAGCAAGGATGTCAGTGTGAAGTCTAAGGTGCCCCTGATGGAAGCCATGGTATTTTCAGCTGCTTATTGGAGGAAGACTTATCAACAATCTACGTTATACAAAAGATACAACCTCGCTTGCTGAAACTGTGGAAGACCTGAAAGACTTGCTGCAGAAGGTCAAGGATTGCGCCATAGTCTTCAATATGGATTGAAACTCAACATCAAACTCCATATAGCCTACCTATTTTACTACTAGGACTATACTCCAAGGAAATTAGAACTGAGACACAAACAGAATTATACACCAGTGTTCATAGCAGTGTTTTTTTGCCATTGCAAGAACATGGGAACAGTTCAAATATCCAACTACAACTGAGTTGTTTAAGAAATTGTGATGCATTCAGAACGATTTTGAAAAAATACTGTGTAACTTGACAGATACTAGAGAGCATTATACAGAGTGAATTAACACAGTCTCATAAGGACAAATACTGTGTAAGACCATTATTGTAAAAATAAAAGGATAGCTAGTAAAACATGTACAGGAATTCAAGCAGGTGAGGATAGGTAGGGGTGAAACCACAGGGCTGCACAGTTTGGTGGGTGGAGGGAGGTGGGGAAAACAAATGAGAAGTATCTGGGAGAAAAGACAGGGTAATAATTGGCAAGGTCCAATAGTGGTTGATTTTATATAACATAATGCATGAGAAAGATTGTATGAAACATAGTATGAATGAATAATGTGTGAAACACAATGTATGTAAACTTTATAAGCAAACCAATTTAAATAGATAACGTAAAAAATATAAAAGGATAAGTTCTCACCACTGGGCCACTTGGCAGTTCATGATAGATGGTGAAGAGATTGAGATTGTCAACAGCTTCAGGGCACTTAGTTCCACAATCAGCACTGTTGGCACTAGCATCAGGAAATCATTAGACAAATTGCATTGGGATAGTCTGCTGTCAAGGACCCCTCTAGAGTACTGAAGAGCAATTATGTCAGTCTGGTAAGGTGTGCCTGATCCAGGCCATAGTGTTTGTAGTTACATGCTATGTAATCTGGACAATAACTAAGGATGATAGAAGAAAAATCAATGCCTTTGAGTTGTGGTGCTGGAGAAGAGTGTTGAACATACACTGCCAGGACTGCCAGGAGAACAAACAGGTCTATCCTGGATAGGGTGAAACCCTCCAAGCTGCTTCTTGAAGATGAAGAATTTGGAGCCTCAACTCACATACTTTGGGCACGTGGCTGGGGGGTAACAGTCCTTGAGAAAGACATCATGGTTGGAAGGGTGTAGGAACAGCACAGGAGGGGAAGACCAAGGATGAGAAGAACTGACTCTGTGAGTGAAGAAATAGGATTATATCTGTCAGAGATGATATATTGGCTCAGGATAGATAGGTTAGGGTTCAGAGCTAATGTACATAGGGTAGCTATGAGTCACAAGTGACTCAATGGCACATAACAACAATATGAATCTTCAAGTTGGATAATGAGTAAGAAAGACCAAAGAAGCCTTGATGTCTTTGAGTTGTGATATTGGAGAAGAATATTGAATATACTATGGTACTGCCAGAAGAATAAGTGGAATCAGAGAACTCTTTACAGGCAAAGGATGGTGAAACTTCATCTCACATACTTTGAGCATGTTGTCAAGAAGGACCAGTCCTTGCAAACAACAACAACAACAAAAAAAAAAACCAAAACAAAACAAACAAGCAACCCAACAACCATTATGCTGGGAAATGGATACAGAAGCTGGAATAATGGGTTTGATCATGAGGATGACTCAGGATAAGAAAATGTTCAGATCCGTTGTTTATAGGGTTGCCATGAGCGTTGGTTGACTTGGTGACACTGAACAACAACAGCAAGCCTTGGCATGTCTGCTGAGAGGACTAGCTCTCATACTCAGCACATGGTACTTTCTCTATGAATAGAGACTGTTTATACAGAGAAACCTTATCCAAATTTGCAGAGGTCCACATGGATTATTTTAAACATTCTGTAGAGAAGGCTCATCAGCCAGGTCTCAAGTGCCCTTCAAAGTGGATGGCTTGAACTCTTTTCTTTATTTGTTCTTTTGAAGTTTTCTGAACACCTGGGTGCTATTATTTTAAGTTGCCAGAAAGATGAGCAGGGCCCTGTCTTCTCTGCCAAGGCACATAATCTGGTAGGAAAAGCTGAGGATTAAAAAGAAAAAAGAAAAGGAAGAAAAAGAACAACAATGTCAGTCTGGAGACTAAGGTGCACCTGATACAGGCCATAGTCTTCGTAATTGCTTGCTATGTTTCAGATAGCTGGACAGTGACTAAGGATGATAGAAGGAGAATCTATACCTTTGAGCTGTGGTGCTGGACAAGAGGATTGAACATACTGTGGACGGACAGGAGAACAAACAGGTCTGTCCTAGAGTGGGTGAAACCAAGCTGCTCTCTGGAAGAAAGGATTTTGAAGTTCTGTCTCACCTACTCTGTCTCATCATATATGGGCACGTGGCCAGGAGACACCAGTCCTTATAGAAAGATTTAATGCTCAGAAGGGTGGAGGGACAGTGCAGGAGAGGAAGACCCCAGATGAGATGGATTAACACAGTAACTGGGACAATGAGGATAGATGTATCCATCAGTGAGACTAGCTCAGAATAGGGCAGGGTTCAGAGTTGTTGTGCATAGGGTCGCTATGAGTTGCAGGTGACTTGATGACACATAACAACAGCAACAGTCTATCTGAGGATGTGTTCATGGAGCCAATGTGAAGAAACTTGGAGGTCTGGTTTGGAGGAAAGGTTTTGAATGCATCTCAAGGGACCTTTTGAAGAATCTGCCACTGAAAACCCCATGAAACACTATTCTCCTTAGGCACATGTGGTCACTTGGAGTCCTAGTTGACTCCAGAGCACCTCAAAGGGATAATAGAAGACCTCTCTGAGAAGGTGGTGAAGAGTGGAAACCTGAAAGAAGGGAGGAGCGAGCTGTGGGGTACACTCTGCAGGCTCATACTGTGGTGGGGCCTGCCTTGTTTGCCGGTGGATAGAAAGGGGAAGGGAGTCTGGGGAGAACATGCACGACCTTAGACCTTTCCTAAAGGGTTCAAAATGGTCCTCAGGTGCCTCCAAGTAGCAGTAGGGTCATGTCTGGGAGTAAGATGGAGCCCCAGGTGAGGTAGGAGCAGGAGAAGGTGCTCTCTCTGGCTGTGGTGGGTGATACTGAAGGTGTGCCTGGGGCCAAGGGAAGTTGGGTGGACAATGGTGCCTCACAAAGGGTAGAGAGAGTATGACTAGTTCTGTGACATGAGACAGCGGTCTGTGATGCATTATCAATTCAACAGCTATCTGCTTACTCTAGGATGCCTTCCAACTTCTTACATCTTCATGGGTGGTTCCTGAGATAGCCACATTGGAAGGTCTTAGTTTGCCTGCATGCTTAAGGCTTTTAGACAAGGCTGTAGCCCTTCATATCTCAATTTTCCACAAGCTTTGTCCCCAGATTCCACTTTGGAAATTGTTTTCTGCCGGCAGGGTCACACTAACTATGTATATACGTAAAGGTATGATAGTAATTATGATGGTAAAAAAATGGCATACATTTTTAGATATGTTAACAGAAAATTCCTGCAATGGCTGCTGAAAACAAGTGAGTCTGAAATGTACTCATGTTAAAAATACTTTCAAGACGAAGTAGGAAAAGATGACGTGCAGAATATATAGCACCATACATATAAAAAAATTAAAAAAAAATAAACACACACACACACAATACGCACTCACACATATCCCTTATATACACGTAGAAATTTCTGGAAGGATATAAAAAAAATTTCAATAGTAGTAAACATGTAGGAATGAAAAGGGGAAAAAAACAGTGAGTGGAAAAAAGATTTTACCTTTTGCTTTATATACTTTATACTGTTAAAATTGAGAAAATTAAAGCTATCAGCATGATTATTTGATTAAGTAATAGGAGTTATATCACCACGTTGATCTGACTTGTAGCTATAACTGCGACTTGTGAGGCTATAAATCTTTACAGGAGAAAACTGCCATCTTTCTCCTGGGGAGCTTTTGGGAGATTTGAATCACTAACCTTTTGCTTGTGGTTGTTAAATAAGCTGTAATTTTTTATCATAAACCTTGCTTTTTGTATGAAGGCCACATTCTTGATACAGCCGTCCTTTTCTATGTTTAATTTTTATGCAGATTCCTCCCACACACACACACACTTTTGTTCATTGACATTATGTTTCATATAATCATTCCCATTCATTACGCTGTATACAATGAATCACCACTGGACTATGATCACCATTACCCTGTCTTTTCAAGTCCTCACTGGATCATTTCTATTTCCTTTACTCCCTACCTTTTCCACCAAATTGTGTCCTGTGATTTTTCTCTGTACCCATCATTACCCCTTCCCCTCCACTCCTATCCCTTCCATATACATGTTTTACTGGTTATCCTTCTAATTTTACAATAATGGTCTTATACAATATTTGTCCTTATGGGACTGAATTAGTTCACGAGCATAACATTCCCCAGTCACTCCCGAAGTATTTAGTATTTTTCAAAATTGTTATTCCTGAGTGTTGCATAGTATTTCATTGTGTGAATGTACCATAATTTCTCAAGCCATTCTGTTGTGGTTGGACATTTGGGCTGTGTCCATGTTCTTGTGATTGTGAATAGCACTACTGTGAACATTGGTGTACAAATCCCCATTTGTTTCTCAGTTCTAATTTCCTTGGAGTATATTCCTAGTCATGGAATAGCTGGGTCATATGGAGTTTCTATGTTCTACTATTTGAGAAAACAACAAACTGCCTTCCAGAGTGATTCTACCATTTTACAATCCCACCAACAATGTTCCTACTTCTTCATGTCTTCTCCAATATTTATTGCTTACTGACTGTTAAACTTTGCCATGCTCTTGGGGGGAAATGGTATTTCATTGTGATTTTTATTTGCATTTCTCTTATTGCCAGTGATTTCGAGCAGTTCTTCATGTGTCTTTTGGCCATTCCAATGTCTTTCTTTGTGAAAAGTCTTTCCATGTCTTTTGCCCATTTTGTTATTGTGTTATCAGTCTTTTTGTTGTGGAGGCCCTGTAAACCTTTTGAGAGACCTTTGTCTGTGATTGTTGTTGTTGTTATATGCCATCAAGTCAACTGTGATTCATAGCGACCCTTTGTACCATAGCTCTGAACTCTACTCAGTCCTGAGCCAGTCTGTCTCTGAAAAACCGACCCGCATTTCCCAGTTACTGTGTCAATCCATTTCATCCTCGATCTTCCTCTCCTGCTTTGTCCTTCCACCCTTCCAAGTATAATGTCCTACTGCAGGGACTGGTCCCTCTTGGCCACATGTCCAAAATGTGAGATACAGCTTCAGAATCCTAGGCTCCAAGGAGCAGCCCGATTTTACCCTCTTCAGGATAAACTTGTTTGTTTTCTTGACAGTCAATGGTATGTTCAAAACTCTTTTCCACAACTCAAAAGCATAAATTCTTCTCCTGTCATCGTTGACCATTGTCCAGTTCTTTGATACATAGCAAATAATTGCAAAGACTATGGCTTGAACCAGGTGCTCCGAAGTCTCATGACTGACACCATTTCTCTTCAGCGCTTTTGAGAGGTCTCTGACAGCACTTTTCCCTAGAGCAATACGTCTTTTGATATTTTGACTGCTGGTGCCAAGAGTTGATTGTGGAACTGAGCAAGCTGAAATTGTGAACAATCTCAATCTCTTCTCCATCTATCATGGTGCTACCAGTTGGCTTAGTATTGAAAATCTTTTTCTTCTTAATACTGAGGTTCAATCCATATTGAAGACTGCAGTCATTGACCTTCTGCAGCAAACACTTCAGGTCCTCTTCAGTTTCTATGAGCAAGGTTGTGTCATTTGTATAACATAGGTTGTTGATGAGTCTTCCTCCAATCCTGATGCCACATTCCTCCTCATAAAACCTTCCAAATGATCTGTTATGCTTATAAATTAAAAAGGTATGGAGACAGGATGCATCTATCCCTGACTCACTTTTTTACTGATTTTGAACCACGCAGCATTTCCTTGCTCTATTCTGGCGACTGCCTCCCAGTCCAAGTAAAAGTTTCACATGAGCACAATCAAGTGTTTTGGGATTCCCATTCTTCTCAAGGTTAGCCACAATTTGTTGTGAGCCACACAGTCAAATGCCTTTGCATAGTTAATGAAATAGACATTGCTCTGGTATTCTTTGCTTTCAGCCAAAATTCATGTCTCTAGTGCCACGGCCTCCTCTAAGCCCAGCCTGTATATCTGGTAGTTCTCTGTTGATGTACTGTTCCAGTAATTTTTAGGTAATCTTGAGCATGATTTTACTTGCATGTGTTATCAGTGATATTATTTGGGCAATTTTCACACTCTGATGTTATTGCCAAATTTTTCCCCAGAAGGTAGGATTCCTTTTCATCCTATTGGGAAACATTTTTGATGCACAAATCTTTAGATGTTCCCATTCATCAATTTTATTCTCTCCAAATTGTACATTTCTGGCTGTATTTGTCACCCTCTTTATGTGGTAGGGTAGGTCTCCTATGCTTGGTCCCACTTTGTCTTTTATGAACTTTATGGTTTTGTTCTTTGCTCCCAGGTCTCTAATCCAGTTTGAGTTGGTTTCTTGTATATGGTGTGAGATGTGGATCCTGTTTCTGAGGTATTTATCTAGTTTTGCCAACACCATTTGTTGAAGAGGTTGTCGTTTCCCCACTTGATAGGTTTCATTTCCTTGATGAATATCAGTTGACCATGGGGTCCATTTCTGGGTTCTTTATTCTGTTCCATTGGTCTATGTGCCTGTCATTGTACCAGCGCCATGCTATTTTAGTTACTACCTCTGAGTAGTCGGTTTTTTCCTTTTCAGAGGTGCTTTGCTTATTCGGTGTCTTTCTTCTCCATATAAACTTGACAATTGCATTTTTTATCTCCTTGAAAAAATGAATTTGGTATCTGTATTGGGATTGCATTGAACATGTAGATTAATTTTGGTAGTATTATCATTTTCACTATATTGAATCTTCCTATAGATGAACAGGGAACATTTTTCCATTTATTTAGGTCTTTTATTGTTTCTTGCAGAAGTGTTTTGTAGTTGTTTTTGTACAGTCCTTAGTGTCTACTTAGGTTCTATCTCAAGCATCTCAATTTGTGGTTGTGGTTGGCTATAATAAATGGTATTGCTTTCAGGGTTTCCTTCTCTGAGTTTTCTTTGTTACTGTAAAGGAATCCCACTGACTTTAGGATATTGATTTTGTATCTTGCCACTCTACTTAATTAGTCCACTAGCTCTCATGGTTTTTTCATTGAGTACTTGGGGTTTACTGTCTACACTATCTGCATATAGCAACAGTTTACCCATCTCTGGATGCCCTTTATTTTCTTCTCTTTTTGTATTTCCCTATCAAGTACTTTCAATACAATATTGAATAGGAGTTGTGACAGTGGACATCCTTATCTTGTCCCTGTTCACAAGGAAAATGTTTTTAATCTTTCTCCATTAAGAATGATATACTGGTTCTTGGTTTTGCCTAT
>NW_006400038.1:1505622-1510184 GCF_000299155.1 Elephantulus edwardii
ATTAGTGTTCAAGGCCTCAAACCTGTTCCTGAGATGGTTCTGAAATTCAGGTGGGATAGACTCAAAGCCATATTTTGGTTGCTTTGGATTTGGTTTAATTTTCCTCAACTTCAGCTTGAACTTGCATATGAGTAGTTGGTGGTCTGTTCCACAATCAGCTCCTGGCCTAGTTTTCACAGCTGAATTGAGCTTTTCCCGTGGTTCTTTCCACAGATGTAGTCGATCTGATTCCTCTGCATACCATCTGGTGAAATCCAAGTATATAGCCTGCTTTAGGCATAGCTTTTTTTAAAAAAAAAGTTGTAGAAATATAAAACAGTATTAGCCAATTCTCTAGTCTACACCTGTAAAATTCAGTGACACTGATTATGTTAATCATATTGTGCAACCCTTGGTGCAGCTTATAAATAACTGCACTTATGAATAACTCCCCCTCTTAACTGATCCCTCTTGCTAACGTTGCTACTGACATATAGGATTTGGATTTACATCCTTCTAAATGGAAGACAGGCATTAACATGAGAGACTAGCAGCAATGTGAGGCACAAGTCATTACAAAAGTGACTTGTGGCCCAAGTCACAAGGGGAGATTGGAGGGAGGAAGGTGCTCGACAGGGTAGGCGAGAATGCAAGGGATGGTGATGTAGCGGGGAAAGGGAAGGGATAAAACACATGCACCAGGGTGGAGGTGGGGGTGGGGACATTGAACATATTGATTATTTCTGCAAGGGAAAGTGCCTTTCATCTGCTCCTTTTGGTAAAGTGCTTGTCTGACAGTTTTTGTTCTAAAACTAAGCATCCAGATTAAGACAGACTAGGAAGAAGGATTGGCCATCCACTTCCAAAAATTAACAGGCTTTTGAAAACCCTATGTACAATAGAGCACACTTAGAGTATACTAACAGATATGGCACATGAGGCTGAGCCCTCAAATTTAGAAACATAAAGGAGGAGGAACAGGTGTAAGCAGAAATTAATGATTAGAGCATAGAATATGAGAGCATGAATGTAGGAAAACTGGACATTATTAAGAAAGAAATGGAATGCATAAATATTGACATATTAGGTCTTGGTGAAATGAGATGGATTGGCATGGGGCATTTTGAATCAGACAATCATATAATATACTATACCAAAGATGAAAAGGTGAGGGGAAAAAACGGGGTCACTTTCGTAGTTTAAAAGGCCATTTCTAGATACATCTAGAAATACAGTATTGTGAGTGACCGGATAATATCCATGTGCATATAAGGAAGACCTGTTAATACCACTGTCATTCAAATTTATGCAACAACAACCAAAGCCAAAGAGGAGGAAATAGATGATTTCCACCAACTTTTGCAGTCAGAAATTGATCAAACATGTAACCAAAATGCATTAATAATAATGGATGACTGGAATGCAAAAGTTGGAAACCAGGAAGAGGAATCAATAGTCAGAAAACATGGACTTGGTGACAGAAATGAGGCTGGGGATAGAATGATAGAATTCTGTACAATTTATTAATTGCAAATACCTTTTATAAGAAATATAAATATAGCCTATACACATGAATTTCACTTGATGGGATGCACAGGAATTGAATCGATTACATCTGTGGAAGGAATCGTTGGAGAAGCTGAATATCAGCAGTGAAAATTAGATCAGGTGCTGATTGTGGAACAGGCCATCAACTACTCTTATACAAATTCAAATTAAGGCTACAGAAGGTCAAATCATGTCCAGAGGAATAAAAACTTGATCTTGAGTCTGTCCTACCTAAATTTAAAGACCAACTCATGAACAGAATTGAGGTCTTGAACACTAATGAATGAAGACCAGATGAGTGAGCTGAGGGAAAACATCAAGAGTATCATCCATGAAGAATGCAAAAAGTCATTACAAGAAAAAAAAAATCATTACAAATACATAGGAAGAAGACAAAAATATATGTCAGAAGAAACTCGGAATATTGCACTAGAGCACTGAAAAGTCAAAGCAAAGGGAAGAAATCAAGAAATTAAGGCGCTGAATAGAAGATTTCAAAGGATAGCTTGGGAAAACAAAGCAAAGTATTATAATGAAATATGCAAGGAGCTGGAGTGAGAAAATCTAAAGAGGTGAACTTGCTCAGCATTTCTTAAGCTGAAGGAACTAAAGAACAATTTCAAGATGTGAATTGCAGTACATAAGGTTGCTGAAGGCAGAATATTGAATGATCCAGGAAGCCTTAAAAGAAGATGGAAGAAGTGTACAGAATCACTGGACCAAAAAGAATTGACAGACACAGAAGAGTTTCAAGAAACAATATATGATCAAGAGACAATGGTGAGGAAGGAGGAAGTGCAGGCTGCTCTGAAGGAGTTGGCAAAAAATAAAGCCCCAGGAATCTATGGAATACCAACAGACATATTTCGACAAACAGATGCTGCCCTGGATGTGCTCACTGGGTTGCTAAGAAATCCAGAAGACCTGGGCAACTGACTGGAAGAGACCCATATTTATTCCCATTCCAAAAAAAGGTGACCTAAAGGAGTGTGGAAATTATGAAACAATATCACTACTATTACACACAAGCAAAATACTGCTGAGTATTGTACTAAAATGACAGGAACAGTACATTGACAAAGAACTTCCAGAAATAAAAGCTGGTATTAGATTCATTACCACCAACGTAAAATGGATCTTGGCAGAAAACAAAGAGTATCAGAGGAAAGTCTGTTTTTCATTGTCTATTCAAAGGCATTTGACTGCATGGACTACAACAAATTGTGGCTAACATTGAGGAGAATAGGAACCCCAGACCACTTGATTGTGTTTATGCAAAACTTATACTTGGACCAGGAAGGAGTCCTCAGTACAGAGCAAGAAAACACTACATGGTCCAAATCAAGACAGGAATGTGTTAGGGACGTGTCTGGTCTCCATACCTTTTTAATCTATATGCAGAACAGATCATTTGAGAAACGGGGCTTTATAAGGAGAATGTGGCAACAGGATTGGAGAAAGACTCATGCAGATGACACAACCTTGCTTTCTGAAACTGAGGAGGGCCTGAAGCACTTGCTTCAGGACTGCAGCCTTCAATATGGATTGAAGCTCAGTATCAAGAAGATAAAGATTTCCACCACTGGGACAATTGGCAGCACCATGATAGATGGAGAAGAGATTGAGGTTGTTAGCAATTTTACCTTGGTTGGCTGCACAATCAACGCTCTTGGCACCAGCAGTCAGGAAATCAAAGTACAAATTACACTTGGAAAGTCAGTTGTCAGGGACCTCTCCAGAGTATTGAGAAGCAACGATGTCAGTCTAGAGATTAAGGTGTGCCTGATTCAGTCCATTGTCTTCACAGTTACTTGCCATGCACCAGAAGCTGAACAGTGACTAAGGATGACAGAAGAAGAATTGATGCCTTTGACTTGTGGTGCTGGAGAAGAGTCTCGAATATATCATGGACTGCCAAGAAAACAAATCAGTCTGTCTTGGAGAGTGCAAAACCAAGTTTCTCCTTGGGGGCTAGGATTTTGAAACTCTGTCTCATGTATTCTGGGCGTGTGGCCAGGAGGGACCGGTCCTTGGAGAAGGACATAGGAGAGGAAGACCCTGGATGAAATGGATTGACACAGTACCTGGGACAATGGGAGTTGGTGTATTGGAGACAGTAAGACTGGCTCAGGACGGGGAGGGTTCAAAGCTGTTGTACATAGGGTCACTGTGGTTCACTGGCAACTCAATGGCACATAACAATAACAACAGCTACGTTGTTAGGTGGTGTCAAGGTGCTTCTAAATTCTAGTGGCTCCAGCAGTGCAGAGTAGAACTGCTCAGTAAGGGAACCCAGGTCTTTCAGATGCGGGCCTTTAGAGGCATCCCCAAGTGGTTCCAACTTCCGGTCTCAGCATTGTTACTCAACTATTTGCACCTCTTTGTGACCTCTTAAGATAATTTCATTTAACCTTTCAAATAGCCCTGGGAGATGAGCTGCAGAAAGCCTTCTGTCATGTACCCCAGCATGCGGTCTACAGAGCTGGCTGTCAGTTCCACCTGCTCTCTCCCCCTCAGCAATATGTAGGGACTGGCACTGCTAACCCAAACCTGTGCATCTCTGGCAGCTTGGATCCACCGTCTGCTTTAAGAGGAAGAGGCACAAAGTCCTCCCGTATGATTTACAGACTTGGAAACCCAATGGAGAGTCAGCTATGAGTGGGTTCTGATTTAAACGTAATGAGCAAGTAAGTGTACTGCTTGGAGAAGCCTGTTGAGAAGGTTTTCATGCATAGCAGATTTCCATTGAGTTCTCTTGTTAATGGGAAGAGACTGTTCTGTGGAGCAAGTGATTTGAACCCTAGAAAATCACTGGCCTTTTGCATCAGGAAGAGCTTCATACTTCCTCCAGGGTAGATTGGGATGTGTTGTTGTTGTTGTTATGTGCCGTCAAGTCGCCTGCGACTCATAGCAACCCTATGTACAACAGCCCTAAACTCCGTTCTGTCCTGTGCCAATCGCACTGTCTCTGACACTCCCATCCCAATTATCCCAGTCACTGAATCAATGCACCTCATAGAGGGCCTTCCTCTCCT
>NW_006400038.1:1510906-1512312 GCF_000299155.1 Elephantulus edwardii
TTTGCAGAAGCAGACTGATATATCTTTCACTGTTGTTGTTATGTGCCATCAAGTTATCTGTCACCCATAGTGACCCTATGTATAGCAGCTCTGGACCCTGCCCTGTCCTGAGCCAGTCTTGCTAATTCCGACATATCAACCCCCATTGCCCCAGTTACTGTATCAATCTATCTCATCCGCGTTCTTCCTCTACTGTACTGTCCCTCCACCCTTGAGAGTATGATGTCCTTCTCCAAGTATTGGTCCCTCCTGGTCATGTGCTCAAGGCATGTGAGAAAGACCTTCAAAATCCTAGCCTCCAGGGAGAAACTTGGTTTCACCCCTCTCCAACACAGACCTATTTGTTTTCTTGGAGGTCATGATATGCTCAAGACTCTTCTCCAGCACCACAACTTGAAGACATCAATCTTCTTCCGTAATCCTTAGTCATTGTCCAGCTCTCTGAAACATTACAAGTAATTGCAAAGAACATGGCCTGGATTAAGCACATTTGAATATCTAGACTAAGAGACTGGACATAGTACTTTTCACAATGTTGAGGAAATTCCTTCCTCTTGCTATTTTCCTGAGTATTTTAATCAGGAAGCGGTGTTAGATTTTGTCAAATACCTTTTCTGTATCAACTGGGCGTGTTATTATTGTTGTTATATGCCATTGAGTTGCTTGAGACTCATAGTAAACCTATACACAACATATATCTTAAGCCAACTTTATTGTCTGTGACATACCTACTTCCATTGCTCTAGTCACTGAGTCAATCTATCTCATCCAGATTCCTTGTCTCTTGCACTGTCCCTCTACCCTTCCGAGCATGATGTCCTTTTCCAAGGATTGGTCCCTTCTTGCAACATGCTCAAAATATGTCAGATGGTGCTTCAAAATCCTTGCCTCCAAGGAGCATCCTGATTTCACTCCCTCTAGGATGAACTTGTTTGTTCATTTTGCAGTCCTTGGTATATAGCATCACAATTCAAAGGCACTGATTTTTCTTCTACCATCCTTAGCGACTGATGCATATTAAGTAACTGATAAGACCATGGTCTGGATCAATTGTTGTTTGTTGTTGTTGTTATGTGCCGTCGAGTCGCTTGCGACTCATTGTGACCCTATGTACGACAGCCCTAACCTCTGCTCTGTCCTGTGCCAATAGCACTGTCTCTGACACTCCCATCCCGATTATCCCAGTCACTAAATCAATCTACCTCATAGAGGGCCTTCCCCTCCTGCGCCGTCCCTCCACCCTCCCAAGAATGATGTCCTTCTCCAAGGACCGGTCTTTCCTCACAACATGTTCAAAGTATGTTAGACGAAGTCTCAGAATCCTTGCCTCCAAGGAGCCACCTGGTTTAACCCTTTCCAGGACAAATCTGTTTGTTTTCCTAGCAGTCCATGGTATTCTCAATACT
>NW_006400038.1:1519367-1524590 GCF_000299155.1 Elephantulus edwardii
TGGAGAGGTCCCTAGCAGCAGACTTTCCCATGGCAATGCGCCTTTTAATTTCCTGGCTGCTGGTGCCAAGACTGTTGACTATGGATTGGGCTGTACAGTATTGTTTTTGCGGTTTGCATTGCTCTTTTGGTGGTCTATGGTATGTTCAGTATTCTTCTTTTCAGATTGGCTTGCCCTTTTGGCCATGTAGGTAATTTGATTTATTGAGTGCTAGGCATTGAAAGTAAAATGAAATTCTTGGCTACTTCAATATTTCCCTTTTGTCATGATATTTATTGATCCATTTGTGACATTTTTGTTTACTTTATACTGAGGTGTATGTAATTCATGCTGAAGTCTTTAAGCATCGTTATTAAGTGCTCCAAGTCTTCTTCATTTTCATCTGTTCAACTAAGGAGCGGTTATTTGCCAAAGTCCACTTTTCCCAGCCCCCTCCCAAACCATCCCTGAAGGTGGACTAGGTCTTCCATCACAGAAATAGCTTTAAGTGCCCTCCACCACTAGTGGACAATAAGAGATGCAGTCTCCAAGGTTCAAGGTCCCTCTCTCCTCCACAGAGAGGCTACCTGTCCTAAGTTATCAACACAAGGACAGTCACTTGCCCAAGTCCCCCACCCCCAAAAAGATCATTTGATGCTTCTAGTAATGATGTAATCTGAACATTTTGCTGAAAATGCTGCATGTAGAGGCTCTTCTTGTATACGCAGTTCCTGAAAAAGTATTGTGGTATGGTGTGGTGTGGTGTGGGTGCAAATACACCGGGCTTTGGGGCCAAATAAATGCAGGAATCTGAATCCTGATTCTTCTACTTACTAACTCTGGGCTCAGTACTTGCACTTCTCTGCCACTCACTTTCTATAACTATAAAATGGGTATGCTATTAATCCTATTGTGAGCTCTGGTGGGCTATGGTAGGAAGCTGCACTGCCATCCCAAAGGCATGAGATTCAAATCCACCAGCTGCTTGATGGGAGAAGGATGGGCAATCTCCTGCCATGCAATTGACTGCCTCTCAAAATGCGCTGGAGGGTCAGCTATGGGTCGGTTCTGATTTGATGATACACAACAACATAACAAATTGTTGGAACTGACTCATAGCTGACCCTCCAGGGAAATTTTAGAGGCAGTAAATGGCATAAGAGGAAATTGCTCATCTTTTTCCCCTGAAGCAGCTGGTGGATTAGAACTGTGTGTCTTCAGGTTGGCAGCACAGATCATTATCACTAGACCATCTGAACTTGTGGAAGTGGTAGTAGTAACAATAGGACTTGTTATGTGCCATCAAGTAGAATACAACTCATAGCCACCTTGTGAACAATAGGTCTGAACCCTACCTTATCCTGTGACATCCTCACCATCTCTGATGTATTTGAGCCTGTTGTTGTAGTCATGGTGCTAGTGCATCTTGTTAAAGGTCTTCCTCTCTTTGTCTGACTCTCTATCTTTCCAAGCATGAGGCCCCTTTCCAAGGATTGGGCTCCTTTAACCACATGCTCTAAATAAGTGGAGGAAATTACACCATCATTACCTCCAAGGAGCCCTAGATGTATTTATTTACTCATTTGACAGTCCATGGGATATTTAGTACTCTTTTCCAATACCACATCTCAGAGGCATAAATTCTTCTATCATCCTTATTCATTGTCCACTTTTCACATGCATAGGAAGTAACTGAAAAGAACATGACTTGACGAGATTCACCTTGGTCTTTAAACTGATATCATTGCTTTTAAACACTTTGGAGAAGTCTTTGACATAAGATTTTTCCAGTGTAACTATCTTTTGATTTTTGACTGCTGTACCAAGGGTGGTGATTGTGAATCCAAGCAAGATGAAATCATTGACGACTTCAGTCTTTTCTCTATCTATCATGATGTTGCTTATTGGCCCTGGGGTGAGAATTTTTGTTTTCTTGATGTTGAGATATAATCTACATTGAAGGCTGTAAATATATAATAGTATGATCTAATGTTATCAACTCCCGATAATTAGTATATTTGTATATAAAAGCAGACACTAGTGTCATTTGCATATTAGTATTTATGGGGAGCAATTGTTCTTGAACTGGAGTTGTTTTGTGTGAAGTTCCTTTCCCATCATGCTGGGCACAGAGGGGGCACATAAGAAGGGGCACTAAGCACGTACTATGTGTCTCTGTCCTGAGTGTGTCACCTCATTTAACACACCCACCTGGACCAAGGGAACAGCAAGCTCTACTGTCTCCTCATCTCAGGTGAAGCAGTTGAGGCGATGAGAAGGTAAGGGCCCTGTCCTAGTGCCTCCTAGCCAGTGTAAGTGAAACTGTGCAGAGCCCGCCCTCTCTGGTCTCTACTGGGTCTGAAATGCTGCTAGTTGTTGTTTTACCATGGTGGCAGAACCTGACTGGTACTTGTTTTCTCTTTGTGGACCGAGATTCTTGAAGGAAGAGATTTTCTGCAGATACTGTTGCTGTTATTAGGTGTCACTGAATCAACTATAACTCATAGCAGTTCAGTGAACACCAGATCTGAACCTTGCCATATCCTGCACCATCCTCACCACTTTGCTTTCTTTAAGCCCATGTAGTTGAGAGTCTTCCTATCTTTCTCAGACCTTCTACCTTTTTCCAGCATGAGGTTGTCTTCCCAGGACTGGCCTGATCTGACAACATGCCCCAAGTATGTGAGACAAAGTTTCACCCTCTTTGCCACTAAGGAGCACCCTGGTTGCACTTTCTCCTGGACAGACTTGTTTGTTCCTTTGATAACCTATGGGATCTTCAATACTCTTTCTTCTCCAACACCACAATTCAAAGGCATCATTCCTCTTTGGTCATCCTTATTCATTGACCGGCTTCCAAATGCATAGAAATTGATTGAAAACATCATGGTTTGGACCAGGTGCACTGTAATCTTTACTACATTACTAATCATGATTATACTACAGTAATAATCTTTAGGACTTTGGGTTAGCCTTTGAGAGTACACTCTTTAGGACTTTGGGTTAGCCTTTGAGAGTACATTTTCCAATGCAACATAGGTTTTTTATTGTTGTTGTTGATTGCCATCAAGTTGAGCATGACTCATAGTGACCCTATGAACAAAAGGCCTGAAGCTATCATCATTTAACAAAGTTTCTAGAATTTTCAGAGGCATGTTGTTTAGGAAGTGGATGCCACTCCTGCTTATACTAGTTTATCTACAAAATTAAAATAAATTGTTTTTCAGGACAGAGTCTTCCCATTTCCCCCCCCCACCACCAAATTGTACAAGTCCATGATTAATCCTCCCTCTGCCTGCACATCCTTATCCCTCTGCTTCCACCCTCACCACAGGGTCACAGAGAGTCCAGGGCTGGCTTGACAGCTGCTAATGTAGTCTGTAGAGACTTATGGTTAACCCAAAAGGCTCTGGCTTTGAAATCTGCCGTTGTTTCATAGAGAAAATTGGGTAGTATCTCCCATTGTGATCAACCATCCTGGTGAAAGATTTCTAGGGATCAAAACCAACTGGATGACAGTGATGGGAGAGGGAGAACAGTGATGAGTTATCTGGCCTGGTTTCAAGGGGTACCTTTAAGAAACAACATCAACTTTGCCAACTTCCTTGGTTTTCAGTTAAGACCCAGCTCTGATCGTTGTGATGATAGGAAGTGTAGACCTCATGATGCTGCAGTTGAGGAACTCAGTGTTCATGAGTCAGGTAACTCAGGGTAGAATAACTCAGTAGTGCATGTAACAAAATATTAGTGCACTTCTTTGATTGACGATGTAGTATATAGTCTGTATTGCACTGCTAACCAAAAAATAAGCAGTTCAAATTCACCAGATGCCCCAAGAAAGAAAAATGGGCAATCTCCTTGTTAAGATTATAGCTTCAGACACTCAGGGGAAGATCACCTAAGAACTAGATTATTTTAAATAACGCCTTAGTATATATGACTACTTCTATTCCCTTCCCACTGAGGTAGGGCAAAGGAAGACAATCAGAGCTAGGTAGAAACCTGATTTTTCCACATGCTAGTTAAGGGGCCTTGGCAAAGTAGTTCGGAGCCTCACTTTCCTCATTGGGAAAGCAGGTGTGGCCTGGCTACCCATTGGAGACTAGTTGGTGTTTATTGAGCTGTGACAGATGTCAAGTGTGATGCTGCACTCCTCCCATTCGATCCCCTCCAACACCTCCTTTAATTCTAGAGCTGAGGTGGTGAAGTGGGCTTTCAAAGAAGGGAAGTCACTAGCGTGAGGCCCTCTGGTTGAACACTGAACTGGAGCCACAGCCCCTACCTTTCTGCCCTCCCCAGGCCTCTTTCATGACCTCCCTCATCACCATTTGACAAACGATGGTTCTTTGCCAGACTTAAGACAGACCTTTCAGGAAGGAACAAGGAGCAAAAGTGGTCAGACTTTGCTAGTTGTGTATTTCTGAAGAGTTATGTTACCGTGGCAACAGAGGGGTGGTGATAGGAAGACGTGAACAGCGTTTTACGGTTATCTTGAGTCCTGTGTGAGAGAGAGAAAGGAAGAGGTTTGCAGAATCTGAGGACCTTTCTGCTGAACCACACTGTGGAGCTTGGACACGGTAACCAGCACTGTAGCGACCTGGCTCCCTCTCCCTCCTGTCCGCTTTGCTGCCTGACCAGGAGCCTCTGTTCACACTGCTTGTGGAAGATGCTTGGTGGTCTTTCCTCACATTCCTGAAATGAGGACCTTGCTCCTGCTCCACCTCTCTCTCCTTCCCTCTCTCTCCTGCTCTCACCTTACAGCGGGGAATAGCAGAACAGATCTTGAGCTGGGGGACAGGAGACCTGGATCGAAGTCCAAACTACTACCAGCTTTGTGATCTGATCAAGGCAAACATTTGGAACCTCTGCCTCACCTGAATGCTGATGTCACACACTGCCCCATGTCAGACCCTATGTCCACAGTGTGTGTGCTCTGCAGTGTTAGCAATATTGCAGTGCAAATATTCAAACTTGGCATTTGACCAAGCAATTCCACTACTGGGAATATACCCTAAAGAGACGGTAAATGGCACCCAAGTAGATATATGCATACGCATGTTTATTGCGGCTTTGTTTACAATAGCAAGGAGTTGGAAACAACCCAAATGCCCATCAACAAACGAGTGGGTAGAGAAGCTGTGGTATATTCGCACAATGGAATATTATGCTGCATTGAAAAACAAGGAACTCATGCAATATTATTCAAAATGGGTGACCCTGGAGGACATTATGCTGAGTGAGGTA
>NW_006400038.1:1524955-1542524 GCF_000299155.1 Elephantulus edwardii
AAAAAAATAAAGAATAAGAACATGATCCTATCAATTGCTGCAAAATAGGCATTTGACAAAATCCAACACCTTTTCCTGATTTAAACACTCAATAATACAAGAGTAGAAGGGAATTGCCTCAACACAGTGAAAAAAAACAAACAAAAAAAAAACACTTTAAACAACTTAATTGATGATGTTAAAACCTGGCATTTTCTTCTTCACAAAGTTTTAAAACTTTACTGAAGTGTAATAAATGCTTTTAAGATTTATCCGTTTTCCCACTGAACTGATTTCATCGCCTTGTCAAAAATCAGTACACCACAGGTAGTTGGGCTGATTTCTGGGTTCTCAGTTCTATTCCATTGATCTATGTGTCTGTCATTGTAGCAGTACCATGCTGTCTTGACCACCACAGCAGTTTAGTAGGATTTGAAAATCAGGGAATGAGATGCTTCCTATCTTCTTTCTCTTTTAAAGGAGTGCTTTACTTATTTGGGGCCTCTTTCCATTCCAAATGAAATTGGAGATTGTCTTTTCTATCTTGTTGAAGAATGGAATTGGTATTTGTATTGGAATTGCATTGAACGTGTAAATTACCTTTGGTAGTATTATCATTTTCACAGTCTTCCTATCCATGAACAAGGAATATTCTCCCACTTCTCCAGATCTCTTTTTGTAATGTTTTATAATTTTCTTTGAATAGTTCCTTTCTGCTTCTGGTTAGGTTTACTCCCAAGTATTTAATCTTGTCATTATCTATTGTGAAGACTATTATTTTTCTTAGGCTCCAGTTCTGTATTCTCTTTGTCACTGTAGAGAAATTCAATTGGTTTTTTATATGTTGATCTTTTGTCCTGCCATTTTGTTGAATTGGTCAACTATGTCCAGTAGTTTTCTTGCTGAGTCTTTAGAGTTTTCTAAGTATACTATCATATCATCTGCATAGAGAGAGAATTTTACCTCCTCTTTGCCAATTTGGATATCTCTTATTTCCCTCTCTTGCCTTGTTGCTATCACTAACTTTTTAACATAACAAATAGTGTGGGCAAAATTGAAAAACTATCTGTAGAAAACTCAAGCAAGATCCACACCTCACTCCACATACAAAAACAAACTCAAAGTGCATCATGGATCTAAGACTAAAATCAAGGACAATAAATTTCATTTAAGAAAAGCTTGGAAGAACTCTAGAAGTCTTTAACAGTCTTCCAAGCATCCTGAAAAATCTACAACCAGGAGAGGATAAAACAGATGAATGGGACCCTCTAAGAATCAAATCCCTATGCACATCGAAAAACTTCTCCAACAGGGTACAGAGGGAAGCCACAGACTGGGGAAAAATATTTGGTAATGACATGTCAAACAAGAGACTTATATCTAGAATTTATAAAATATTTGAGCACCACCACAAGATAAAGGTAAATAATCCAATTGAAAAATGGACACAGCATATGAACAGACACTTCACCAAAGAAGACATTCAGATCGCCAACAAACACATGAAGAAATGTTCAAAAATCCCTAGCTCTAAGAGAGATGCAAATCAAAACAACTATGAGATATCATCTCACCCCAGTAAGAATAGCAAAATTTAACAGAACAGCAAAGAACAAATGCTGGCGAGGTTGTGGAGAAACTGGAACCCTTATTCACTGCTGGTGGGAGTGTAAAATGGTGCAAACACTATGGAAGGCAGTATGGCGCTTTCTCAAAAATTTGCAAATAGAAATGCCAGCACTTCCACTGCTGGGAATATACCCTAAAGAAACCATAATCGCCACCCAAGCAGATATATGCACACCCATGTTTATTGCTTCTTTGTTCACAATAGGGAAGAGCTGGAAACAATGTAAGTGACCATCAACAAACGAATGAATAGAGAAGCTATGGTATATTCGCACAGTGGAATACTATGCTGCATTGAAAAACAAGGAACTCATGAAATATTATACAAGATAGGTGACCCTGGAGGACATTATTCTGAGTGAAATTTCTCAGTCAACAAAGGACAAATATTTCATAGTGCCACGGTTGTAAAATGGGACTGACATTGGGGTTGAGGGAACACTGAGAAAGAGGGGATAAAGAACGTATACTGCATTGAAACATATGAGGGAGAGAACTGTTTTAAAGCGATATATGATTATGTATTACTGTTATGACAGGATCCAAAATGAAGGCTGCATAGTGGAGTGGACTTGGGGGAGGGACTGTATAACAATGAAACAATTTTTCTTTCACTTTTCAAAGAAAAGAGCAAATTAGGGGAGAACTGGACAGGGAGAAAAGTGCAACAACGAACGAACGGAAATCCTAAGTCTCTGTAAACTTTCATTAATTAATAAAAAAACCAAAAAATATTTTAGCCATTTGAAGTGTTTAATTCAATGATTTTATTATTTTGAGTTTATAAATCACATTGGTTTTTCATTCAATCATTCATACACATTTTGTTTTATAACATTAATTATAAGTGATTAATGTGAGCCCTGGGAGCTCTGGTGATTTAGTGGCAAGAAAGTGTGCTACCAACACAGAGGCAAATGGCTCGACTCCACCAGCTGCTCTGAGGGAGAAAGATGGACAGTCTCTTCCGGAGTGATTTATAGCCTCTGAATACCTGCTAGAGGATCAGCTATGAAGTATTTTTGACTGGATGGCACATAATAACAATGTAGTCCCTTCTTGTTTATTGCCTTCCCCTTCACCCAGCTCATCTAGTGATTAAATTTTTATATCCTCTTTCTCTCTAGCCATCCCTAGTTACTATTCTAGCTGTGTGTACACCTATCTCTACATAATAATAGTGTTCTCCTATATAGTCCTGCAGTGTCAGCATCACCAAGTGTAGTTAGAGAACCTGCCAAAAGTCTGATGAAGCCTGTCATAAACATGTGCAGTTAATCACCACCGCTCCCTCCCAGCAACCACAAATCTACTTTCTGTCACTGGAGTGGGCTCTTCTATGAATTTCAAGCCAAGGGCATTTTGCCACAGAAGGTTTCTGTGTCTGGTTGCCTTTATTTGGCATTGTTTTCAAGATTCAGTCATGTTGGAGAGTGCATGAATAATCTACTTCTTCTTCGGGTAGAGTAATATGGACCACATTCTGATTTATCATCCATCAGCACAATGAACATTTGGGCTGTTCACATTTAATGGATGAACACTACTATGAACATTGTGAATAAGTTTTTGTCTGCTTGAACATTTTCGGTTTTCTTGAGAAGATGCTTGGGAATGGGATTGCTAGGCTTTACTTTTTATTTTATACTAATTTATTTACAAACTTTGTATACATTGCTTTTCACACCAAATCCTTCCCATTTCCTTCACTAGCACCCCTCCATCCATCCAATTGTGTGAACCTATGATTAACTCTTCCCCCCATCCTCACCCCTCTGCTCCCCTCCTTTTGATCCTCATACTCAGTTTACAATAATGGCCTTATACAGTATTTGTCCTTGTAGGACTCATTTAGTTCACTCAGCATAATGCTCTCCAGTCCCTCCCAAGTTAGGTAGTAATTTACAAAATCATTGCTCTCGTGTGCTGTGTAGTATTCTGTCGTGTGAATGTACTATACTTTCTCAATCTATTTGGACATTTGGGCTGTTGCCATGTTCTTGTGATGGTGAATAACACTGCTATGAATATTGGTGTACAAGTCTCCATTTGTGCCTCATTCTCTCAGGGTATATTCCAAGCAATGGAATAGGTGAGTCATATGGAATTTCTATGTTCAGCTTTTTGAGGAAGCACCAAACTGCCTTCCAGAGTGGTTGTACCATTTTACAATCTCACTAACAATGTATGAGTTACTATCTCACCACATCCACTCCAACATTTATTACTTGCTGTCCTGTTAAAATTTGCCACTGCTACTGAGGTGAGATGGTATCTAATTGTGGTTTTGAACTGTATCTCTCCTATTGCCAGGGATTTGGAGCATTTATTCTCAGATGTTGGCCATCCGAGTATCTTCCTCTGTGAAAATTCTTTCCATGTCTTCCCCCATTTTGTAATTGTGTTGTCAGTCTTTTTTCTTGTGGAGGCCCTGTAGTATTCTGTAGCTTTTGATATGAGACCCTTATCTGAAATAATATTGTCAAATGTTTCTTTCCCAGTCATTAGGTCGGAAAATGTTTTTTATGCGTACAGGGATTTAATCATTAGAAGGTCCCATTTATCAATTTTATCCTCTTAAGATTGTACACTTCTGGCTGTACTTGGAATCTCTTTACACCACAGACTAGGCCGTCTAAGCTGATCACAGTTTGTCTCCTATGAACTGTATAGTTTTGGGCTTTATTCCCAGTTTCTAATTCACTTTGAGTTGATTTTTGTGTATGGTGTAAAACTGAAATGTGCATCCTGTTTCAGCTTTCTGCAGGTAGCAGTCCAATTTTGCCAGCACCATTTGTTGAAGAGGTTGTCATTGCCCCATTTGATAGGTTTCATTTTAAGCTTTAACTTTTTATATTTAAGTTTAACTTTTTAAAGAAACTGTCAAAGTGTTTTAAAAGTGCTGGTACCTTTCCACATTCCAGCCAACAACATATGTTTCATTTCTTCATATCCTCACCAACATTTGCTGTTGTCTGTCTTTTAAATTTTTTAAATTAATTTTAATTAACATTTACAGAGATTTTGGATTTCAATTCATTCATTGCTGCATTTTTTCCCTGCCCACCCCTCCCCCCCAGTTCATTCTTCTCTTTGAAAAATAAAAGAAAAATTATTTCGTTGGTATACTATACCTCTATCCCCCCGCCCACCCCGAGTACACTGCACTATGCAACCTTCATTCTGGACTCATGTCATAACCATAATACCCAATCATATACCGCTTTTAAACAGTTCTCTCCCTCATCTGTTTCAATGCAATATACATAATTTATCCCATCTTTCTCAGTCTCCCCCAAACCCCGATGTCAGTCCAGTTTTACAACAGTGGCACCATGCAGTATGTATCCTTTTGTGACTGAGATATTTAACTCTGCATAATGTCCTCCAGGGTCACCCAGTTTGAATAATATTGCATGAGTTCCTTATTTTTCAATGCAGTGTAGTGGGTATGTGGTCCTATCTCATTGTGGTTTGATTTGTCTTTGGTGGTAGGTGGGATACTTCTACATCAGTTTAGGGAACACTGGCTTAAACAGCTGTGCATGTGTCTTTATTTTCAGGGCCTTTAATATACTAATGAACATTGAGAGCTTTTGAGGAGATGGACTACTTCTTGGAAAGGTTGATGAGAGAGAAAGACCTTTCATGAGATGAACTGAGACAGTGACTGCAATAATGGGTTTGAGTATCGCAGAGATGATGGGGAGGGTGTAGGTTCAGGCAGGGTTCAGTCTGTTGCGCCTGGGATACCTATGTGTCTAAGCAATCTAACTGCACCTAACAAGCATAGAGGCCAGATTTTTCAGATGAGGTTCCGGTGTGATTGAGCACTTGAACATCATGAAGGAGCACTGTCATTTGAAAGTGTTAGCCTAGAGATTAACCAAAACCAAACCCACTGCCATGAGTTGTGACTAATAATTCTGTCCCGGTGGGACAGAATAGAGCTGCCCAGGGTGTTCTAGGGTGTGGTCTCTGCAGGAGGAGATGGTTATCTCCTTCTTCCCCAGAACTGCTGGCAAGTTCAGTTTACAGCCAAGCACTTAATCACTGTGCCACCAGGGCTACACTAGGCTGGGGCAGGGACCTTTGATTCTTGACAAGATACCACTTGCTGGCTATTTTTTAAGGATTAGAAGTCATCTACTCTTACACACTTGTGACTACACGGTGATAGAGGGAAGTAGGTGGTACAGAGACCATAATGCTTTACAAAGCCTAAAAGATAAATCATTGATGCCTGGCCCAGCATTGTGCCTGGTCTCCAGGAGACACTCACTAAATATTTGCTGAAGGAGAGACTGGCAGGCGGAGACACTGAGAGGGGACTCAGAGGACTTTGGGAAGTTGAATTGAGGGTCTGCACATGGCATGCTTGGTCCTAGTAAGCACATAGGCAATGCGGATTGTCCTAGTCCTGGCTGGATAGTGCTCCTAGAGAGTAAGCTCCCTGAGGGCAGAACCACCTTATGTCTTGCTAGCTCATCCCAGCAGCTCTGGTCTTCCCAGAGTCTGAGCATGCAGTAGATCCCTGCTGCAGGAGAGACTGAAGTAGAGACCTGCATTGCTGCTGCTGAGGGGGCTGGGTCTGTGCCCACCCTCCTATGGACTCTGGGAAACAGGCTTCAGGCATGAGGAGAGCTGGGGCTTGGACTGCTGAGGGGCCTGGGTCTGCACCATCACTCCTGTGGCCTGGTTGGAACAGGCTTCAAGCATGAGGAGAGCTGGGGCTTGGACTGCTGAAGGGCCTGGGTCTGTGCCCTCATTCCTGTGGCCTGGAGAGAACAGGCTTCAGGCCTGGAGAGAGCTGGGGCTTGGACATCTTTCTCTCCAGAAAAGGGAGGAGAGCTCAGAGCTGCTTGGAGGAGGTGGTGGGACAGAGCATGTTTCAGTGATGGGCCCTTTTGTGCATCTGTTTGTTGCTTTGAGAGACCAGAAAGGAGGAATGAGCAGGACTATTTTAGAGTACCTCTCGAAGCCAGCTTTGGGTTGGCCTTCTTGTCCCTGGTAGCATCCTCCTCAGGGCAGGTAATGCCCCAGCAAAGAAAGATGATCTGTTTGTTCTGTGTCAGACTTTACAATGAGGCTTTCCTGGCTGGACAGGGTACTCTTCCTAAGTGGCCTGTCCCAGGCTCCCTGTACCTTGTCACCTCTACTGTCTTGGGTCTTGACTAACCTAGCTCTCTGAAGCTGGGGTGTTGGGGAGAGAGGCTTCAGGCCTGAGGTGTCTCCCCTTCCCTCTGGACTCAGTCCCTGAGGGGTGTCAGAAGTAGAATGGTGTTAGTGGAGTATCAAGCAGCATTGGAATGGTCATAAGATGAATGCTTTTTAAGAGTCCATTTTTGCCAAGTTGTGTGGTGTACTGGTATCAGAAGGATCTGGTTTCAACTCACAGTTTGAGCACGTTGAACCTTGATTTCCTCATCAAGTGGGAATAAAATACCCCATAGTAGTTGTGTTGTGCATCAACTGAAGCAGAACTCATAGCCTGTCAGGAAGCTTGTGCCTCTGAGCTCTGGTGCCCACGCTCTCTGGCCCCTTACCGCAGGATGTGCTCTTTGTCTTTGAGTTGATTCTGGCACCTGCTGACCCCAAGTGCATCAGAGAGGAAGAATGCTTGCACCCTGGTGTTCAGTGGCTGGTTTTTCAGAAGTGATCACCAGGCCTGTGTTCGGAGGTGTCTGCAAATGGACCTGAACCTGCTTGCTTGGTTGGCAGCTGAGTGTAGATAGCATTGGACCACCCAACAACTTCAAGTATAGTTTGCTTTTAAGCTCAAATCTTGGTTTTCTCAACGTTTCTTCTTCCTTCCGTGGAAGTGATGACTTCAGGCCTGGCTCAGACTAGGCTTCGCATGGGAGATCTCTCCCTGCCTGAGCTCAGGAAGGGCCTTGGCTCTCCACACACCTTCAGAATTCTATCAGCCTTAAAGCAAGTTGTGCTAAGTCTGCTTTCTCGCCCCTTTGACTGCCACCTCCCCACTTATGGTTTCACTTCTCACTCCCTTGCTGTGGAGATCTGGCCACCTGGTGGCTATCCTTATGCACAGCTCTGTCACAGACTCCAGATCTGAGGGAGGTCTAGTCCAACGTCATGGCAATGAGAGACACTCAGTACAGTACCCAGCAATTTGGCGTTTTAGGCAAGATTACTGTTATGTGCCATAGAGTTAGAATTTACTCATAGCTGACCCTCCAGTGAGTTTTCCGAGGCTGCAAATGTCATGGGAAGAGACTGCCCGTATCTGCATCCCATAGAGCTGCTGGTGGCTTTAAACCATGTACCTTTGCCTTGACAGCACAACTCTTTCTCACTTGGCTACCATAGCTCTTTAGTCATTGTTACTTGAATAATTTAATACATGCCTTAAGGACCCATGCTGTGTGCTGTATGACTTGGTGCACAAAAATATGTAAGATGACTCTGGAGTGTGCATTTATTTGCACTGCTAACCCAAAGGCTAGCCCAACTGGCTGGTGGTTCAAATCTACTCCTCAGAAGAAAGATGACCAGTCTCCTCCCATACAGTTTATAGCTTTGGGAATCCACTGGAGGCTCAGCTATGAATTGGTTCTGACTTGACAGCAATGAGTTATTATTTTTTTTTTAAAGGCATCCTGATGGCATGCTCCACAGTATGGATCACTACTTGCCAAAGATCTCCCCTCTCCATCAGCTGGAATCCACGAGCAGCTCCTCTGCGAAAGACGGGCAATCGCCTCCCTCTAACATTCACAGCCTCAGAAACCTGGTGGAGGCTTGCATGAGTCAGCAGTGACAGGGAGTTTGTTGTGAACTTTGGTTTTCTTTTCAAGCATGAGAGAAAGTATATGATTTTGGTGTTAATGGGAAGCCCAGGGAGCCAGCACTGAGAAGAAAAAGAGGGGAATCTAGAGCCAGGAATACATGGTTCACAGATATGCTTTACTACTTACTCATAAAGGAATTTCTGTGACTTCTCTGCGACTCTTTCCTCACTTTTAAAATTATACTGGTTGTGAAGGTTCACTCATTCACTCATTATCGTCAGGTCAGAACTGAGTGCTAGCCAACCTTCAGCAGTTTTTGGAGGCTCTAACTCATATGAGAAGAGATTACCTCTCTTTCTCTCTTGGAACCACCAGAGAAGTGCCATCTTTGGGTTAGAGAAGCAACTCCTTATGGATTACTGCTGTGAGGAGTAGATGTTCTCATTTTACAGATGAGAAAGCTGAAGCTTAGGTGGCAGACCTCATCCAAGGTCACCTGAAAGATCACAGAGTTGGAATCCGAGTGTAACCTCACTCTGAATGGGCCTAGACATGGAGAGGTAAGGCTGCTATTCCACTAGGTCTGAGTGAGAAATTTCTAGAAGCATTTCACTCCTTGAACTTGAAAAAGGTAAATCATGAAGAATCTACCTTGATGCCTAACACATATTCTACCAAACCACATGCCAACAAATTAACTTCAACTTAGGGCAGCACATATGTGAGAGCCCATAGGGTTTCCAAGGACTTACTTTTTCTGAAGTAAATCACCAAATCTTTCTTCCAAAGTACTTCTGGGTAGACTTGAACAGCCAACCTTTTAATAAGCAGTTGAATGTCAAAAGGTTTGTGTCACCTAGGGATTAGGCGCACACACACAGTAGGAGAAAGGACTTGACTAGTTGTTGCCCACCCCACCCCCACCCCGCCAAGAGCCCCATGTGGTCTTCACCATTTCCTGAATCCTAGACGATGCCAGGTCTGTCCCTGGGACCTTTTTTGCCAGGTTATTGGCACAAACTCTTCCTCATTTAGGCCTCTTTCTGTCCTGTTGCTTTGTGGGGGAAGATGACCAAAAAAACTCATTCCCAGGAAGAGCTGTGTGTGCCTTTTTGAAGTCTCTGGAGCGGGCTGTACTAGCCCACACTCTCCAGACTGCCCTTGTGGGCTTCAGAGCATCTCTGGAGTACTGTGGGCTGAGAAGCTGGCCCCCAGGCCCCTTTCTTTAGAAACCCAACGTCCATTCACAGTTAAAGGCAGCATTGATGAAACCTAAAGAAAATAGTTTGGAGATGTTTCCAAATAGTGTCTGGTGAAACAAAAGAGCAATTCATCCTCTCTAGCTCTTAGTAATATGCTTCCCATTCTGAGAATGAGATTGTTCAATTAAGCGAGAAAGTGCTGAAGCAGCCTGCATGACTCAAGTTTGCAGCGTCCAAAATGTGGGAGAGAGAGGGGCCTGAGCCAGTGTGCTCCTGGCACGGCATGCCCTGCTTTCTTGCTCCGTCTTTGTACAGTTTCCAGTTTTCAAAAGCCCAGTTTGGGAAACAGTAGCATCTGCAAGGAGGCACATATGTGCACACAGCTAACTAGAGGCATCATGTTAAATAACAAATGCTTGTGGCCATCAAATAGATTCCGGCACATGCAGCCCTGAGTGTCAGAGTGGGACTGTTCAAAGGGTCTCAGTGGCTCTATGTTTTCTTGCAGCCTCTTGTGGTGGCCCTATAGGACAGAGTAGAACTGTCCACAGGGTTGCTAGAGCTGCAGTTTTGTCTTTCTTGTGCAGAGTGGCTAATGTGTTTGAACCATTGGCCTTTGGCTCAGCAGCCCAGTGCATAGCCTGTAACACCATATTGGACTGCTGTGAGTCAGAACCAGTTTGATGGTAGTGGTTTGACTTCAGCTTTGCCTTTGCCTTTCATAAGATTAACAAAAACAAATTGCTGGGTGTTTCTTAGTCAGCTCCCTGGGGTGGATCTGACCCCTGGTGTTCCAGTTAAGGGACAAGTGCAAGTTGTGTGCGCTGCCCAGGAACATAGTTGAGGGAGACACTGCAGGGGTCACACTCCTCCTACTCTGGGCTGGCCTTCCTCATCCACTTTCTCTGGGCCTGGCCAGCTGAGGACACCCCACACCATGGCTTGCTCTTCAAGATTCTTGCTCTTGCCCCCCTCGGTCCCCTTCCTGTGGTTTCTTCCTCTCCTTGGTGTCCAGCTTGCTCTTCCTGAGCATGTCTCTTCTGAGTGCCATGCTCTTCTCCCAGCCCAAAGCACATTTACTCCCTCCTCTTGTCTAAACTCTGCTTGTCCTTCACTGTTTGGCTAAGGTTTCTTCCAGGGAACTTTCCTTGATTCCTTGAACAGCCATGGTAGATGGGGTGATGTTGAAGTCACAAAAGTTTCAAAGAGCTCTTTCTTTGGCTGACAGTTTAAGGTGGTAGTATATGTTGTGTATGATGGTACACACACAAGTATTAGAGCTTTGTAGCCTATTGGGTACACAAGGCAAGAAGTTCAAATCTTCCAGCTCCAAGGCTTCTGCTGGACAGTCTCCAGTGAGATTTCCCACCTCTGAAAACTCTTTGGAGGATCAGCTGCGTTGGCTCCAACTCAATGGCAATGTGTTTTGATTTCGTGTTTGGTTTTTATAGTGCATGTGGGCTCTGAGGTGCTTAATGGGGGAGCCTGGACATCAGTGAGTGGGTACTCTTAAATTCCTTGTAAAACTTTTTGGTGTGCCTTCCATGAATTTCCCCTCCACCTCCCTCATGAGAAAGAAAAACCCACTGGAAGAATTTGTAAACCTTTCATTACCAAAACATGCTGTTCTCGGAGGGTCCAGTCCTCACAGTGCTTGAGTCCCTAGAGAATAAAACACAAACAATATAGAGTGTGTCTGGGATAGAGTGCACACATTTGTATCTTTTGCAAGCATCCAGAGCCCACACTTTGGAACGTACCATCCTTCTAATATTGGACTCCCTTTGGGGTCTAGGCTAATGAAGATCTAGTTATAAAGGGAATCCCTGGATGGTGGTACTCAAGGTGTAGGTACTTGGCTGCTGACATCATAAGAGGATCACGCCTACCCAGAGGACCTGTAGAAGAAAGAGCTGGAGCTGTGTTTTTGAGAAGTCAGAGAACCCTGAGGAGCACAGCTGTGCTTGGGCAAACACGGGTGTCTAAGTACCAGGATCAGCTTCAGTAGCAGCTATTGTTTTAAGAAGGTTTATAGTCAGAGACTGACAAGAGTTAAGACCAAAAGTTGTGGTGCTGTCATAGCTGAGGAACTGTGCCCTTTCTTTCTCAAATAAGTTGGATTTGTTTTAATCCAGGACAAGAACCATTTCCATTTGCCTTTATATCCTCAACCTAGCATGTATAGGTGCCCAATAATGTGTGTTTGGTTGGATGCTCCCTCTCCTCCTGGCTTCTGAGGAGAAAACCCTGAGTCTGAGGCCTGGCTTCCTTTGGAGAAAACCCGTGGCTGCACACAGCCCAATTTTGTTTGAGGCCTGCCTGGTTTCTTGAGTGGGGGCTGGGGCTGAAGGGAGCCTGCAGTGCTAATTGGTGTCATTGAGTAATTAATGTGGAATCAGGCCCGAGTGGATTCCCAGGGAGACAAACACTGAGGGAGGCTTTCATGCTTGGTGGGATGGGAGCGGCCTTCTCAATGGAGTTCCCGGAGCACTGAGGCCACTGGCATGGCTTACTGGGGGTGGCTTGGCAATCTCAGTGGGGTTCATGCAGCACTTTGGAGGGGGTTTGTGTTGGTGCCATGGCTCTGGACAATATGGAGCGTGGCAAGTTTGACTTTAAAGAAACACAAAACACAGGCTTGTGCTCTGGGAGCCAAACCTGCCTTGGAGCAGAATAGATGGTTCGGAGGGGAGCTGTGGCTGCTGGTGTGGGCCAGCACTCCTGGTGTCCTTGTCCTCTGTGCTGGCCCCGTGGGCTGCCCCCAGCCCTCAGCATGCGTGGTAAGGCCTGTGGAATGCTGTTCCCCTGCCGTCTCACTGAGGCCAGACCTCTGGTTTGCTCTTCCTCAGACAGACCACGCTGTGTTGTGGGCCATTGTCTATAACCTTTACTGCCTTCTCCTGCCTTAACTCTGTCCTTCAACACTTTCTTGAGGTGTCATTTCTTTTTTTAAAAAAATTGTTTAAGAATAAACAATGATTTTATTAAAAAATCATTAACAGAGAAGAAAGTATATATTTACATGCAAGAGTTAGAGTAGCAAAAATTATAGTATACCAAACTATATTAATATTTTCATTTAACCATAAAATACAATAAAATAATAGCCATTCAAAATCTATGTATTTATGCTTTTATTATATGTATATTACAGTGAAATCTAATAAAACCAGTAAAGCAAAAACCTTTTGTAGAAGAAAAGTTCACATTTTTTTCAAATTTTTCACGAAAATGAGTGATAGGAAAGATGACCACCTGTCTTGGACCAGGAGACAGTGATCAGAACAAAGGTGTCATTTCCTCTGGGAGCTTTTCCTGATCATTAGTAAGTCAGGATATGTTGGCGGATGCTGCGGTGACAAATACCCCAGAATGCTCAATAGCTTACAGCGTCCAGGCTGATTGTTTTGTTATACTTCCTTGATGAGATAGGGTGGCAGGTAGAGCAGACAGGAGGGCCTTTGTATGTTCACTCAAGAGCTCAGGCCTCTAGAAGCTTCTTCTTTTTTTAAATTTTTATTAAATTTTATTAATTTTAATGAACATTTACAGAGATTTTGGATTTTCATTCATTCATTGCTGCACTATTTTCTCTACCCCCCCAGTTTGTTCCTCTTTTTCCCCCCCTTGAAAATCTGTTTTAATTGTCCCATTTCCACAGTGCTTGTCAAAGCCAATTCTGATTAAATCTCCTTTGTCAGTGTATCCTTTGCCATTCCCTATCACTCCTCCCTGAGAGAGTTCACCCTGATTCATAAGGAAAAGGGGAGGCATATTCTCTTAGCTACTTCCTGCTGAAAAGGGACGCTGTAGGTTTCAGGGTGAATATCCTCTCTCACTACTCTAAAGGCCCCTTTGACAATAGGAAACACAGACTATTGTGGAGATTGAGTTTGGAATTTAGATGCACTGTTATCAGTTGTGCTTAGCCATACATGTTCATATCCTTGAAGATGTATCTTAGAACTGTTGCAGCCTAGAAGACATGAATTTAACTAACAAGTTAAAAGTACATGAGTCAAAAATTAAAAGCAATAATATTCCAAGTAGAGGTTCTAACAGTGGCACAAACCAAGTTACAGAGGGAAGATAGTTCTTAAAATAAAAGGCTTATTGACTAGCACTTTGTCTATTATAGTATAAAGGTTAGGAACCACAAGATGTAGATAGAGGCTCAACTACATCATTTATTGTTCTTAAGTCCTGGAGCAAATTCCATCTACCACTGGGTTGTTTTACAGCTCCAAAGTCCACATGCAAGGCAGAGGTGAGGTAAGGAACTGCTTATGAGGTTTTCCGTCAATTCCAACAACTGAGAAATAGTAAGAAGAGTTGGTACCTCAGAAGGCTTTTAGGACCAAATAATAGGCTCTTGTGTCTAGGAGAAAATGAATATACTTACCAGTAATGTTAATGTTCACCCACAGCTTTCAGCTTTCCTGGGAGGATCTAAATCATTGAAGCCAGAAGGTTCTTCTTGACACAGGTTTCTTCTGCAGTGCAAACAAAATGGTCAAAAACCTCAAAACAAACAGTTGTTGCAGAGCCATTCCCGGCCTCAGTGACCCGTGTGTCAGAGCAGAGTGGTGGCCATTCCGGGTCCTGGTGACCCGTGTATCAAAGTGGAGTGGTGGCCATTCCTGGCTTTGCTGACCCGTGTGTCAGAGCAGAATGGTACCGAGCAGGGTTTTCAGCATGGATTATTCTCTGAGGCATCTCTGGGCAGGCCTGTGGCCTTTGGGTCAGCAGCTGAGTGGTTGACCATCTGCACCAGCCAGGACGCTGCAGTGGGGAACGTAGGGAAGAGACCTTGTGAACCATGTCACCTGGCTCTCCCTGCTTCCATCTGAAGTGGTATTTGTCTTGTTGGCCAATGCACCCCCAGGTAGAATGTTTCTTCTCTATCTATCTCTACTTAGTAACCCCTGCCTTGCTGTGCTGTACTTGAGTGGCTCCCTTGTACATTTCTCCCTGAGCATGCCATTATAGGAGGACAAGCACTAGTCTTCTTGTTCTCTGAGACTCCTATTCCCAACTCAGAGCGCATCTTGTGGAAGCCACTGGTGGATAGTGGGAAGTGGCTGAAAGAGTAGATGAACCCCATCCCATCTCTGTACCTCTGTTGGGATGGACTGTCTCCTAGCCACTGTTACTCATCACCTTCCCTCCTCAGACGCAGGGTCCTGGCCATCTCAGATGGGATTGAGCACATCGGGAATCTCCGAGGAGAGCTGGCCTTGTGTCTCCTGGCAGCCTGGACCATCTGCTACTTTTGTATTTGGAAGGGGACCAAGTCTACTGGAAAGGTAAGGAATAGGGCTTTGTGTTGCAAGGGAGACATGAGTCGTTCTTCTGCGGCCTTGAAAATGGCTGAGGAGTTCATACTGTGAAGGAGCACTGGCCCTGGAGACCCCTCAGAAAAGCCTAGAGTTCGAGTCTGAGCTTTGCCACTTATTTGCGGCACACTTTAGGGATGTTCATTCTGCCTCTTAGTTACCCAAATAGCAAAATCTGGTGACTTTAAAGAAAAGAAATCTACTTTCTCACAAATCTCAAAGCTGATCGTCCCAATTAGGATCTTGGCTGTGTTGCTTCAGTCCTTGTCAGCAGCTCTGTATGTATGTCCCTTGGCTCCTTGGCTTGTAGACAGACTTGTGTCTGTCATCCTTGTGCTGTATATTTGTGGTCTTTTATTATAATTCAGGAATGAGTAGATTGAAGGCTTGTACTATTCTGTTATGTCCCCATTAACAAAGCAAAAGAAAAACAGGATAACTAACATGGGTTCAAGAACCAGGAATCCAGCCCTTATTTGAGGGAAACCAGTTCACAGCACCTGCAGAACCCCAGTGTCTTCATCTGTGAAGTAACCTACCTTGCCCAGTCTTTCACATAGTGAAGTAGAACGAGAAAAATTAATGAGTTCTAAATACCTCACATGTGATTCTTCCTCAGTTTAAGACCCAGCTTCTGGGGTTGTTAAAGGCTGAGGATGCTGCCTTCTCCATCCACAGGCCTCTCCATCTCAATTGCCTGAGGTCTGTGTAGGGATGCTTGACCTCCTCCAACTGGGGCTGGGCTGTGTCGCATGAAGCACCTAGCTCTGAGAGTCACCAAGGAAAAGCCTCAGTGTATTGTGTGGAGATGATTCTAACTGATGGTGAACCTGAGGATGCAGAGTGGAGCTGTACTCCCCAGGGTCTGCACTGGCTTTAATCTCCCAGAGTTGCTATTCCTTCTTCTAAAGGTTAATCTTCCAGCATCAGTTTGCAGCCCAGGTTGGCAGTCATTTGAACCACCAGGAGCTTGCCATAAACTTGTGCCAAGTCTAGCTCACATGTGCATTTTTACTTTTACATGTTAAAAACTTAGTTGTCAGCATTTGAAATTTGGCAACTGCTGTTGAGTAGTTGCATTGCCAACCAAAAGACATGTGGTTCGAATCCACCAGTTGCTCCAAAGGGCAGTTTCCTCCCTTGGGATCTACAGCCTCCAGAAACTTGCTTGAGGGTCAACTATGAGTTGGTTACAACTCAGTGGCACATAACAGCAACAACAACAACATGTGGGAAGGAAAAAATGACCTGATTTATGATACCCTTAAAAAGTTGGATAATGTAGTATTTATTGCTGAGCTTACACACTAACTGGAGGAGAATGGACTGAGCAGAGCTGAGAAGTGCCCTTCCTCCTCCAGGGCTCTGGTTAGCTGTAGTCCCTGTGGTCCTGTGGTGAATTATCAATGCCACAAGGTGCCTGTGCCCTCATATTTCTCCCTAGAAAGGAGATTAAGAGTTTCTTACACCTGGGTCCATCTGACTTCATACCTCATTGCCTACCCAATTGTGGGAGGTGATTGGTTGTAAACTGTCTAAGGTCTTGACTGGTGCAGGGAGCAGAGAGAAAGTCTTCAAAGAAGCAAGAACTTAGCACCTCCAGCTCTTCTTCCAAGAAGGGGCCTCAACTCCCACAAGGGTTGGCAGGAAGAAGAAGAAAGTGCGGGAAGAGTGTGTTATAGGCCAGTCTCGGAAGGAGGAGGGGATGTTGTACTGAGCAGGGTACCAGCTAGCCCTGTGCAAGGTGGGTAGATGCACAGTAACATAGTCTGAAAGATGCTGGGATCCAGAAAGGGGAGCAGAAGTGTTCATGGCCCTCCTGCCAGCATGATTTTGCTGAGTTTTGCTTTTTGTAGTTTGTACTATAAAAACAGGAGGCTGTTTCTGTTTTCCAAATGGAAAATGCATTGCTGATATACTTCGTTAGATTGCATATGAACTCTGATGGATGGTGCTAAACTCCAAGCTAGAAGATTCTGGTCTGCCCTGTCTCTTTGGTAGAAAGAAGGTCACTCTCCTCCCGTAGAGAGCCTCCGCTGTAAAGCCCCAGAGGGCCACTGGGAGTCAGATGGTGCACTTGCCGCTCTCTGCCCCTGTCTCCCTGCCCCTTCTGGAAGGTCCGGAGTCTGGATAAAATTCCATGTCTATTACTCATTAGCCATGACCTTGGAAATACCACTCAACTTCTCTGAGCCTGTTTTCTCTTCTGTGAAACGAAGATTGATAACTCACTTCATGGCATGATGGGGAGAATTAACTAGAAAGATGCATTTTAAATGTGCATAATTTTAAACTCACATTTTAAATGTGAGTAATAGTAAATTTCTTAAAAATGGTAATTTTAAAAACCTTTGGTTATGAAATTCATACCTATTAAGCATAGTTTACAAATATGTCCTGTATATTCAGTATATGTACTGTCTGTCTAGTATTATCTAGAGATGAAAAGGGGAGCCTCTCCTTTACTCAGATGAACCATGTGCAAAGGCAAACCACAGAGAAAGGAGATGTGGTGTTTATTAAAGGTTTTGGTGTCTTAGGGTACCAGATATAGGGGCTTCATTCCTGGGCAGGTGTCTCATGCATGTTGTTGTTGTTGTTGTTATGTGCCGTCGAGTCGCTTGCGACTCATAGCGACCCTATGTACAACAGCCCTAAACTCTGCTCTGTC
>NW_006400038.1:1544360-1570160 GCF_000299155.1 Elephantulus edwardii
ATGATACCCTTGATATCCTCCCACAACTCATCTGGCCTTCGCTCATTAGTGTTCAAAGCCTGAAACCTGTACCTGAGATGCTTCTGAAATTCAGATCTCATGCATACCTACCATAATCTGTCAGTGGATGCCTCCTATTGCTGTAGGACTGATACATCTCAGCGGAAGTTCCAGAGTAAGACTAACCAGGAAGAAAAACCTGATGATCTACTTTGGAAAGTCAGCCAGTAACAACCTTGTGGATGAACACATCTCTTGCCTGGTTGATCATGGCAATAGCTCTGGACAGTGTCCATTCCCTTCTGTAGAGGTCATTGGGAGTCCAGGGGTGACTTGATTGGCAGCTGACAAAATTCACAGCCATTACTGTCATTACCATGAATATTACCACCTTTTGGAAAGTAATTGACAAGCTCAGGAGCATGTGACTGGGTAGTACTTTTGTGTGGCCCTAGGAAGCTAGTGCTTGAGGTTTTGATGGTGAACAGGTATGCTGTTATTCAATCTGGGTGTGACTTCAAGTTTAGGCTCAAAATCTGGGCCACAGCAATCTTTCATTCCACCTAGATGTCAGGGCCCTCTCCAGAGTGGCAACCATGCCATTCTGGAGACTAAGGTGCACCTGATAAAGGCCATGGTCTTAATAATTACTTGCTATACATCAGAGAGCTTGACAGTAACTAAGGATGATAGAAGGAGGATCGATGCCCTTGAGTTGTACTGGAAAAAATTGTTGAACAAATCATGGACAGCCAGGAGAACAAACAGGTCTGTCTTGGAGAGAATGAAACCAAGCTACTCCCTGGAGGCAACAACTTCGAAGCCCTGTCTCACAAACTTTGGGCATGTGGCTAGGAGGGACCAGTTCTTGGAGAAGGACATCGTGCTTGGAAGTGTGGAGGGACAGCACAGGAGAGGAAGACCTGGATAAGATGGATTGACTCAGTGACTGGAGAAATGAGATTTTCCCAATGTAATTCATCTTTTGATTTCCTGACTGCTGGTGCCAAGAGTGTTGATTGTAGAACCAAGCAAGCTGAAGTTGTTAAACATCTCAATAATTTCTGCATCTGTCATAAACCTGCTAGTTGGCCCAGTGCTGAGAGTCTTTGTTTTCTTGATGAAGACTACAGTCCTTGACCTTCTGCAGCATACTTCTCATGCTCTTCTCATGCAAGTAAGGTTGAGTAATATGTATAACATGAGGTGTTGATGAGTCTTCCTCCAATCCTGATGCCACATTCCTCCTCATAAAGCCCAGCCTCCTAAATGATATGTTCTGCATATAGATTGAAAAGGAATGGAGACAAGATGCACCTTTGACACACACCTTCCTGATCCTGTACCATGTAGTGTTTCCATGCTCTGTTCTGAGAACTGCTTCCTGACCAAGTATAGGTTTCACATGATCACAGTTAAGTATTCTGGGATTCCCATTCTTCTCAGAATTGGCCTCAATTTGTTGTAATCCATACAGTTAAACGCCATTGTATAGTCAATGAAACACATATAGACTCTGGTACTCTGCTTTTAGCCAAGATCCATCTGACATTAGCTATAATATCCTGAGTACCACGACTTCTTCTAAACCCAGGTGCACATCTGGCAGTTCTCTGCTGGTGTACTGTCCCAATTATTTTTGGATAATCTTCAGCAGGATCTTGCTTGCATGTGGCCTTAGTGATATTGTTTGATAAATCCCATACTCTGTCAGGTCACATTTTTTAAAAAAAAATGGGAATAAATATAGATCTTGTCCAGTCAGTTTGTCAGGTAATTGTCCTCCAGATTTCTTGACATTACCTGGTGAGCACATCCAGGGCAGCATCTGTTTGCTGAAATAGGTCAATTGGTATTCTATCAATTCCTCGGGCCTTGTGTTTTGCCACTTCCTTCAAAACAGCCTGAACTTCCTCCTTCATCACCGTTGTGCAAATAATTTCTTTTACAATGATTGAACAACGTTCCAGTTGTCCAAATCTCTGTATCTTTTCTGACATCAAATATGTCTCCTTCCTCCAGGCTTCCCTCTCCTCTTTATGCCTTTGGGTTATGTAATTTGCTCAAAGGTCTCACAGAAACGCAAAAGCTATCAGGGAAATGACTCATGTGATCAGGTAGACTAGTGAACATGGCTTCCAAGACTGATTGTGATCAAGTAGGCCAAAGTATCTGGCTTCTGAGACTGGTGAAGAGTGTCTAGAAGCTTGCAGGCTTAGGTTGTCGGCTGTTGGTGCAGTTTTATTCAGTTGGATCAAGTTAGATTTAGAATCCCAGTTGAACAAGTGCTGAACTTTCCAGAATCATTCCTCTGTGTGAGATATCAGGTCTATAAACCACACCTGAGACATATCTTTTAGTAAGATGGTTCTTGTATCCCACCCAATCCTATCTCCTTAAAACAGTAAATAACTCAGCCTTGAATGAGGTTTTAGAGTAAATATGGTTAATGGTGATTAATTTTATAAAATACATGAGAGTGAGGCTGTTTAAAAGTTCAGGAAGGTGAGTGGGGCAGCTGGAAATTTACAAAGGTGTGTTTTTTGTTTTGATTGAGGCTTGGGTGTGGTCTATTGCTTGCAATTGGGTGTGCACTGATTAGATTTAGCCTCATATTTGAAAAAGACATTTGATTGCCAGTTTGGGGCTGCTTTAAAGCTCAGGAAGATGAGTGGAGCAGTGGGTTTCTGCAAAGGTGTGTTTTCTGTATTAATTGAGGTTTGGGTGTAGTCTGTTGCTCTCAATTGGGTATGAACTGATTGGATTTGGCCTCATATTTTTAAAATGGCATTTTGGCTCGAGGACTGGTTTTAATCATTTTCAGTCAGGTATAGCACTGGTCTGTCAATTTGCTGTACAGGGGACACTTGTGGTTGCTGTGATGGTAAACACTGTGATACTGATGTGTCAAATGAGATAATAGTTGCCCATGGTGGACAGTGTTTGATGAAGTTTCAAATTAAAAGAAGCTTGAAAGCAGGAGTGACATCCACTTTCTAAATAGCTTGCCTCCAGAAACTCTATGAACTTAGAGATATGATGAAAGTTATGCATGTTCAGGACTTTCATTCATAGGGTCACTATGAGAGTTGCCTACAACTCAACAGCACATAAGAACAACAATAATACATGGGAGTAACTGTATGAAACACAATGTGAATGATAAACCGTGTGAAACACAATGTACACAAACTGCAAGCAAACCAATAAAAATAAATTAAAAAGGATTAATTTAAAAATCTGATACTCATTAAGCATTTGTTCCACATCTTATCCTCTCTGCACCTGAAGTTCTTGTAACCATCAATTTGCATTCTGTCTGTATGGGTTTAGCTATTCTGGCTATTTTATATGAAGAATCAAGCATTTAAAAACAAACAAACAAGCATAGCCAAGACGTTAGTGTCACCAAATGGAAGAAGGCTATGGATGGAAGGGCTGTGTTACTTATTTATTTGTAAACACAATCTTCTCCCTGGATTTTCCAGCCTTAGCCCTTCTCTACATAAGGGATTACCTTTCCTCTCACAATTATTTTACAAATCTGAAGGAGCCATCACCAATCACACTTTCAGTAGGGCAAAACAAATACTGGCCAAGGTAAATTTGCAAATATCTGTACAAGAAACATTCGTTATCCAGCAAGTACATTCAGATAAACATATAAACATCAGCTTTTGTCCCATTAACATTGCTTTGCCTTCATTATTCTGGCCTAGGTTACACAGTGAAAGTGTGAGAACAAACACTAGACCCTGGTACCTCAGCTCCCAGCTGTTTATACATGTTAGAATTCTTTGGGTCCAAGATGACAGGCTAGGAGCCCCCAGATTATTGGGTAGACTTTTTAAGGATAGCATCTCAGCCTTTTGCTATTGTTTATTTTCACTTTTTTAATTCTATACAAGAACAGAAGAAAATAAGAACACTGTATCAGCTACAATGTCCTGAGTGAGCAGAAGTTACCCTGCTTCCCAGGTGGACAACTGCTTTCAATGAGTTTGTTCAAAAAAGGAGAAACACAACTTCTTCCGCTGGGATGGCTAGTGTTTACATCTCAGTCCCTTTCCAATAAATACTTGGACCTCAGCAGAAATCTCTGAATTAACTGAAAATCGTGTCGCCAGCTCTTTCCTGTTTCCAAAATAAAAACTCTAGCCCCGGCTTGAGTTGAGTGCAGTGAGCACTCCTCATGGTATGTGGTGGGGGGAGTGACACACAAGCTCAGCCCTTAGCAGGGTGATTCTCTCGGTAGGATCGGGGATAAATTGACAGACTGGTGGCTAGGATGCTGTGATGGCATCCCAGGTGATGTCTGAGAGTGCCACTGGACAGGTTTGGTGGTCACCAGGCTATACCAGCACTTCCACCAGAGACAACCTCTGCACCTGCTCGCCAATACCATCCTCTCTTCTGACATCCAAGTAGCTAAGATTTGAGATCTTTCCAGAGACACAGTGAACTTCCTGTTTCCCCAGATAAGAACAATTCTCTAGGTCACACCCACCCTGTTTAGGGCAGGGCTTGTCAAACAACTGCTGCCTGCTCTGTGGTGTGAATTAATTCCACTGGTGCCTGGGGCTGCCTGCAGTTCTAAGGATGCAGCAGCGGGATGCATCTATGCCACTGCAGAGCATGTTGTATCTTAGCACTATCATTTGACAGTAGAACACTGAGAATCAGATGCTAGGGGCTCTGAGGTTGTACCATGTGACCATTGCTTTAGATTGTTAAATTGTACCATGTCCGTGCTGGGATCCACCTTGGCTGCCAAACCCTGCAGAAGGACATCATACTTATAAAAGCAGAGAGTCAGAAAAGAGAGGAAGAATCTCAACAAGATGGGTTGATGTTGATGCAATGACTGCAACACTGCATTTAACAGAGATTGTGGGAATGAAGCAGGATCGGGCAGAGGTGGATCACCATGAGTTGGTGCCAACTCAGGGTACCTAGCAATTTCACAACTAAGGAATTTGGAATCCTTTGAGGTTACAGGTTTGAGAACAGCATAGCTGGGGTTCACAGCCCTATCTCCCTGCTTTCCCTCAGTCTGGGCTACCTTGTCCAGGACTGCTCGCCTGCAAGCAGGAGTACACATGTAAAGAAAGTACTGTAGCTCTAAGTACTCTGGAAAGGTTTGGTTCTGTCTCAGTGAAACAGCCAAAACTGTAGCACTTTAAGCAATTCTTCCTCTTTTTTGGCACAACTGGAAATTCTGAATTGGAAAAGGTGCATAAGCTTTTCCTGGGTTGTATTTTAAGTCCCAAGGAAGGGCAAGACATATGGTTTCCCAGGAGGGCATTTCCAGGCTGCTTGTGTAGGCCATCCTTTGGACGATGTGTAATTCGGCTCTGGATACTTGAAGCATGGGCAGCTAATATCATGCAGCCATGGACACAATCTCTTGATGTTGTGCCCTTGTTTAACTCAGCAACCAAGTTGACCCTGCCCATCCTGCCTTGACCTCCTGATATTTAGTCTCATAGAGAGCTCTGGTGACTTAGTGGTAGGTAAGGATTTGTGCTGCCAACCCACAGGCAATTGGTTTGGATCCCCTAACTGCTCTTTGGGAGAAAGATGTACAGCTTCATCCCATGTGATTTAGAGCCTCTTAAAACCCACTGGAGGGTCAACTGTGAGTAAATTCTGACTCAGTGGTACATAGCACACACATACAAGAACTCAAGGCTGCCAACTCATGGTTTTCCTTATACATCATCCCGTTTTATTTTTCTTTATAATAGTAAGATAGACTTAACTAATAATCTGCCATTTTAATACCTGACCATGCTGTGCTACACCATTCATTTCCGGAAGTTTTCTTTATCACCCAGGTCGGAAACGTATAACCTCTTAACAATAACTCTCTATTTTCCCCAGCACGCCATAATCATGTATAAGCTTGATCTCTTGGCATTCTTGTCTCTTCTAGATATTTCATGTAAGTGGGATCAGACAACACTTGTCCTTTTGTGGATGACTGATTTCACTCAGCATAATATTTTTAGAATTCACTCATGTTATAACATGTATAAGAACCTCATTTTACTTATGGCTATATAATATCCTTTGGTAGCAGGTGTAGCATCCACTTCTGTCAATTGCTTGCCTCTGAAGACCCTATGAATCTGGAGAAAGGATGAAAGTCATGTAGGTGTTGAGGCCTTTCATTCATAGGGTCTCTATGAGTCGCCAAAGACTCAATGGCAACAGAGAGAGAGAGACCACTTGGCCTAGTGGACCGAAAGTGATGCTATCAAACCAAAGGTGGGTGACTCTAATCCGCGGCCCTAATGCCTGTTTTTCATTGTTTTTGTTCAAACAGTCTTCTAGGTCATATAGCCCTGGTTTGTCCACTTGGCGTACAGAGGTAGCTTGTGGTTGTTGTGATACTGAACACTATGACATTAACTTGTCAAACACGATGATGGTTATCCATGGCGGACGGTGTTTGGTGGCTCTCCCCGGTTGAAACAAGCTTGGAAGCAGGAGTGGCATCCACTTGCGTAATAGCTTGCCTCTGGAAGCCCTATGAAACTGGAGCAAGGATGAAAGTTGCACAAGTGTCAAGAACTTTCATTCATAGGGTTGCTATGAGTTGCCAATGACTCAACAGCACTTAACAACAACAACAACAACAAATAATATCCTATCGTGTATATATTGGGGGAAAAAACAAGAGGCAGTTAAGATTGAGTTGACTCTGACTTCTGGTCAAATTGTGTGGCTTGTGTGTTGCGGGGAGCTATGTCTAACTTGGCTGGTTTTGAAGAATGAATTGCCATGGTGCCTCTGGCCCTTCCAGCCCTTGGTTGGTAGCCTGGAGTTCACGTGTTTAAGTGCCCAGGGGCATCTCTTGGGCACTGTGCTGCTTTTGGTCAGTTCTGGCTCACTGGGATGCAGGTACAGCAGTATGAAAAGCTGCTAGTCTGTGTCACCCTCACAATCCCTAATATCCAAACCATTGTTTCAGTCACTATGCTAGTATCTCGTTGAGGGCTTTCTTCCTATTTTTTGCTGCCCTGTAAACTCGGTTTGAGAACTAAAGTGTACCTGGGTCAGAACATGGTCTTTTTAGTCACTTGCTACACATATAAGAGGTGGACAAAGACTAAAGATGACAAAAGAATTGATGATGCCTGAGAGCTGTGATGTTGGAGAGTGCTGAACATCCTATGGACTGTCAAAGGAACAAACAGATATGTCTTGGAGAAGGTGCCACCAGAGTGCTCCTTGAAGGCAAAGATGATGAAACCTCATTTCACATACTTTGGGCATGTTTCCAGGAGAGGATATTCCCTGGAGAGGGACATCATGTTTGAGAAGGTGGACGGAAGCAAAAGAGAAAAAACCTGACCAGGTGGGTTGGGATGATGATTGCCGCACTAGGCTTGAGTGTGTTAGAGCTTGTGAGGATATCATGGGATAGGCTGGGGGTCGTTCATAGGGTTGCTATGAGTCATACTCAACTCAGCGGCACCTAACTACAACACCATCACCACCATCCACTTTGTCTCATATGTTTTAGGCATATTGTTAGGAGATCCCGGTTCTAGGAAGAAGACATCATCTAGGAAAGGTAGAAGGTCAGTTAAAGAGAAAAAGACCCTCAAAGAGGTGGATTGACACAGTGACTACCACAATGAGCTTGTCAGAGATGAGGACGACATAGGATAGGACCTTGTTCTGGTTTGTCATTCTTATGATTGCTATTCATTGCTTATTCATTGACTGGATGGCACCTAACAACAACAACTACTACTTTCCTAACAAGAACAACTACTACTACTACTTTACTAAGCATGAAGTCTTTCTTTAGGGACTGGCCCCTTGTTGAAAGTATGTGAGACAAAATCTCACGATATAGGAGCACTCTGGTTGCACCTTTTTTAAGATGGACTGCTCTGTCCCTTTGGCAGTCTTCTCCCTCTCTTACAGCTGAACCTCCAGGGGACTTTTAGAGGCTTACTTGGATCTCCATCCCAACATCCTTGGTGCTAGCAGTCAGGAAATCAGAAGTCAGGAGATTTGCTGTCAGGGATCTCTCCTAAGTATGAGGAGCAATGATATGAGGTTTTAAGACTAAACGGTGCTTGTCTCAAGCCATGGTCTTTTCAATCACTTGCTGGGTGCCTGAGAGCTAGACAGTGAATAAAAGAAGAAGAAGACAAGATGCTTTGTAGTTGTAGTGTTGGAAAAGAATACTGAGCATCTCATGGACTGCCAAAAGAGCTAACAAATATGTTATGGAAAAAGTGCAACCAGAGTGCTCTTTGGAGGCAAAGATGGCGAAACTTTCTCTCACATAGTTAGAGCAAATTGCTTGGAGAAGCTATGCCTTTCAGAGTGGCATCATGCTTGAAGAGGTGGAGGATCAGATGGATTGACAGTAACTGCTGAAGTTGTATAAGCAGGGGAAACCTAGTCTGTTTTCATCTTCACAAGCCTGGCTTGATGGCTCTATAGAGAATGGGTTAGTGGGAGCTTGGATTTCAGGAGTGGACAACAGGGTGGTGGTAGCTGTCGAATGGAGAGAAAGGATCCAATTTGAGAGGCTGGCAAACTCGGTCTCCTGCAGCTTCCTGAACCTGGACTGACACCATATACGGTTTGGAGAGCTGCCGCCTTGTATAATTGCACAGGAGGAGACTGCCTGTCTTTCTCCCTCATAGCAGTTAGTGGATTCAGACCACATGCCTTCAGGTTGACAGAGCAACTCCTTACCACTAAGCTACCAGAGCTCCCTGGTAAATGGCTAGTAATATATAGTAACTTGCCAGTTCAGTGCTGCAGTGTTAAACATGTGCAGTCACCATATATGTCCCCAAGTTTCCCATTACCATTGACAGCATTCAGGGTCCCTTCAGCAGCGAGCTCCTGTTCCTCCCTCCTACCTGCCTGGAGACCACTAATAAATGTCTAACGTGCTGCATGTGACTATTCTATTTTTTTTTTTATTCGGCATTCCTATGCTTTTTATTCTTTTCTAACGGACTATTCTGACTGACTTCCTTCAAAGTAGTGTTTTAAAGTGTGTCAGTGTTTAGCATGAGTCAAGATTTCCTTCTCTTCATGGCTGGCTAATATTTTATTGTTGGCATGAGCACTGTTTCATTCATCCACTCACTGAGGGACGTTTAGGCCTTTGACTTTTGAGCAGGAGTAGCTCAGCCTGGCCCTGCAACACAAATGGCAAGCCCTGCCGTGCCCACCAGTCCTGGTACCCCGCGCTGCCCCCCACCCCAGACTGGTTGTCCCCTGGCCTTTCTCTCTGCCTTTCCCAGGCCTCTTTCTGTCCCTTGCATGGTGCATGATTTATGGATTTTTCCCCCTTGTTTCCTGGTCTCCAGGAGCAGTGGTTGGGAGGGGAGGGCACTGCAAAACCAATTGTGGTCCCCTCCCTACCTCTTCCTGTTGCCTCTTTAAAGGAAGCTGCAGGATTAGCTGGGTTGTTAAGAAGAATCATGCCTTTTCACTGCTTTGGGGCTCTTTTTATTCTTTTCAGAGCTTCAGGACCCCACGGCAGGAAAAGAACACACACTCACACAGAAACAGCTGCAAATAGACTTGAATTGGTCCCCCCCCCCTTTCCTCCATTCAGCAACAAGAGGAGAAATTTGAGGTGGCACAAGGACTCTTAAGCAGAACATCTTGTCTGGGTGAGCATAGTAGCCAGACATTTACAGGGAAGGGGTTTTGGTTCCTATCTGGGTCCTATTCTGAAGCCTTTGCCTGTATTAACCCATTCAGGTCTGACACCAACCCTCAGGGGAGGTTTGTAGATTATCCCCACTTCACAGATGATGGAATAGAGTAACAGAGAGCCTAAGCCATGAGGTCACAGAGTGAGCTTTATTAATCTGTAAAGCCTGTGGGGGTGGGCAGGGTTCATGGTTGACAAGTGGTGGACCCCATGTTTGCAGATCAGGGTACCCCCCTATAGTTACAACCTTGTCCCCCTCTGCACTGTCACTAAGTGGACCAGCAGGGAGGGTTGTCAGAAGTTGCACACAAAATTTATTCTTCAGGAGCACACTCCAAAGTGGCTAATAGACTCAATGAGGCAGAAAGGAGGAGTGGAGGGGGCAGGGAGAGAGATGTGTGAAAGGGGAGAGAAGGGCCAGGAAGGGAGCTGGGTAGCACTGCCCTGGCCTCAAGTGTCCTTTGTTGCAGCCTGGAGCAGGCGGAGAATGTGCTGTGCTGGTGGCCCTCCCAGCAGGCCGGGCTGATGTCTGTATTCAGAGAGGAAACTAGAGCGTTCATGAGATGCATGCAGAGCATCCAGCCGCCCAGGGGACAGGCGGAGCCCCAGGACACGAAGCCACCAGTGCCTTGAGGGCCTTTGTGAGGGTGTTGGGAGTGTTTTTCACACCAGTGTGGTTGGGATAGAGCAGGAGATTGTAACATTAAGTCAAAAGAGTTTAGCATCTTGATTCAGCCCTTTCTTTGGCTTTGAATGACAGGGCTTCACCTTTGCTGGGAACTTTGGCAGCCAGGGAGGTTAGAAAGTAGGGGAGCTTTTCAATTCAGCAATGCCATCTTTATTAGAGCACAAAGGCCCCCCAAAGTCCAAGTTATTACCAGGAGGGAGGGGTTCAAAGGCACTGGCTGGCTCCTGAGAAGGGGTGGAGCTGGACCTGTGGTGAGATGGATGATGTGAGCCCCCAGTGGGCACCTTCTTGGGGCCTGGTCCAGCTTTGGGCCCACCTCTTGGATAGAAATCTCCCTCAGGAAATGGAACCCACCTGCCCATATGGACTGATTGGTACAGCTTTGCTCCAACCAGCAGAAGTGTGATGCTGCTGGAAAACTAAAACAGTAGTCAGAGGAGTATTTATTTTGTGTCTGCTGAATACAGACTCTGCTAGGCACTGTGCAGAGGTTGGGTTCATCCAACCTCAGGAACTGAAGGAAGGAGACACAACACAGCCAGCCACAGGGTGGGCCCGGGGAGGCAGAGCCTTGCCTGCTGCTCCCTAGAGGTGATTCTGTACATGCCTACAGCCTCCGTGTCCTCCTCTGCCTCTGGGCCTTGTTTTATCCTTCTGTCAAGTGAGGTGGCCAGTGTGATGCTTGAAGTGGACAGTGGGAAGCTGTGTGGGCTCACTAGGGAAAGAAGGCGCCCGGCTGAGCATGATGGGCTCAGGGCACACCTGAGGACCGAGTGCCACAGGAGATGGCATGTGCGAGGAAGTCGGCATTTGTCAGGCTGGCTACAGCCCTGTGGGAGTGACAGTGACAAGCCAGTGGGCCTGGGAAGCTCATGAAACAAAGTGAGGCCAAGGTTAGGTGTGTGGCAGATGTTCCGCAACTGTCAGGTGAGCCAACCGCTTACCACAGACGGGCATGAGGAGATGATGAAGAATGCCTGCTAGGTGTGTCCCCCTCTGTCCCTGTTGCGACCAGTATTAGCCAATGACCAGAGAAGGAGACCAGTTGGAAATTCTTGTAAGGAGTTGACTTGTGTGATTGTGAGGTTTGGTTAAGCCAAGCCAGAACTCATGTAACAGGTTGTCCACATTGGGAAACCATTAGAATATTTGATACCCCAAAGGGGCAAGGTTCAGCATCACAGCAAAACCAGGTTACTTCATACAGCACATTGACAAAAAGTAATGTATAAAGTGGGAGAATGTTCCTCTAGATATAACAACAGTAGTCTTATTTAGCAGTGGTTAAATGTCGTCAAGTCTAATAAGATGCATAGTGACCCTTGCACAAAAGACTTGAACTCTGTTCTATAACTAACATAATTTCTGTACATTTGTAGAGTTTATGAATGGTTGAATAGAAAACCAATTTTCTTTGTAAACTTTCACTCTGATCACAATAAAAAAACCTTTCCAATAAATGTTAATAGCGGCTCTTTCAAATGGAAAGAACAGTCTTCCCAAATCCTTCCACTGTTAATGTTTGCTTATGTTTCCATACCTTTGAATCTTTCCACATAAATGGCCATATTTGTACATAGTCCATGTATAAGCCAAAAAAGAATGAAAGAAACCAAAACCAGTGCATGCTGAGATGATTCTGACTCATGGTAACCCTGTATGTTACAGAGGAGAGCTGCCCCAGAAGGTTTTCTTTATGCAGCCAGTAGCCAGACCTTTCTTCCATGGCACTCCTAGGTGACCTTGAACTGTTACCTTGTAGGTTAGTAGCTCCATACACACTCTTTGTACCATTCAGAAACCATTGTTGAATTACAGCGTTATGTAACTTAATATATTGTATTTAACAGTGCACACTCAAGCTTCCTTACTCCTCAAATTTTGCCAAATGATAATTTAAAATCCCACTGTGTATGAACATGTACGGCTAAGCACAATTGATAACAGTGCATCTAAATTCCAAAATCAATCTCCATAATATTCTATGTGTTTCCTACTGCCAAAGGGGCCCTTTAGAGTAGTGAGAGAAGACCTTCACCCTGAAACCCACAGCGTCCCTTTTCAGCAGGAAGTAGCTAAGAAAATACGCCATCCCCTTTTCCTTATGAATCAGGGTGAAGTCTCTCTCAGGGAGGAGTGATAGGGAATGGCAAGGGACACACTGACAAAGGAGATTAATCAGGACTGGCTTTGACAAGCACTGTGGCAATTGGACAATTAAAACAGACATGGGGGGGAAGAAGAACGAACTAGGGATGAGGGTGGAGAAAACAGTGCAACAATGAATGAATGAAAACCCAAAATCTCTGTAAATGTTCATTAAAACTAATAAAATTTAATAATAATAAAAAAAAGAAAATCCCACTGTGGGATCCTTGTTGCTGTTGTTTACCATTGAGTCAGAACTAGCCCATAGCTGACTGTCTAGTGGATTTTCAGAGACAGCGTAATCACATTGGAAGAGATTGCCCATTTTTTTCTCATGGAAAGGCCAGTCGATTTGAACTGCCTGCCTTTGTGTTGGTAGTCTAATTAAACACTACTTTGTTTAAAATTAAGAATGGAATATATCAGAGTTGTATCCTTTCTCCAAACCAATTCAATCTATGATGTTGTTATGTTTTGAGGAGTCACCTGCTATCCATAGCAACCCTAAATACAACAGCTCTTAAGCCTGCTTTGTCCTGAGCCAGTCTCCCTGATTCAGACACACCTAATCCTATTGCCCCCATTACTGTATCAATGTATCCTGTGCTGTCCCTCTATCCTTCCGAGCATCATGTCCTTCTTCAAGGATCAGTGCCTCCTGACCACATGCTCAAAGTATATGATACAGAGCCTCAAAAGCCTAGTCTCCAAGGAGCAGCTAGTCTCACAGTTCACAGGCCACAAATAATAGTGCCAGAATTTGAATCCAGACCTATTTGATCCAGAGCCATTGCTCATATATCACTACCTAGCCTGCTATTCTGAGCCCTCCCTTCTGAAGTTTAATTCAGTCATCCTGCTACCTTTATAGGGAGCACTAGTGGCTTAATGGTGAGGAACTGTCCTGCCAGCACAAAGGTACATGGTTCAAATCCTGCTCCACAGGGCAAAGATGGGCAGTCTCCTCTTGTGTGATTTACTGCCTCTGAAAACCTACTGGAGGGCTTCTATGTGTTAGTGTCAACTCAACAGTACACGACAACAAGCTACCTTTATTGTAGACATAATATTCTTTATATACCTCTATGTCCCATTACCTGAAAAATAGAGGGTGGTTTTTCTTGCTAATACACCTGTGCCAGGCACTTGGTGCTGAACTAAACACTGAGGGTTAAGTTGGTGAGTGGGTAAGCTGATGTGCAGATGGGCACATGGATATCTGTGTGTGCAGATGGACAAATGGTTCCACTAACCAGATCCAGTCCTCTTGCTTTATTGATGAGGTTGTTATTTGCTTGTGGCCATACAACTGATATTTAATGAAAGGGAAGACCTCACATTGATACAGCCAAGGTTCTGAAAGCTCACATTGCATACGGTGTAATGTATGGCTGCCTGGTCATGGCCAGACTCTGATTTAAACCCACTTGTGGGTCAGGCATTATTCTCTCTTGTTTCTGCATCCATATTCTCAGCTCCTCCCAGAAGCCTTTCCTGACCTCCGTGACCTTTCTCGTGACTCAGGGCCATCGGGTGACCTGGTTGGACCTCTCATCATCTCACAACTTCTAGGCTTGTGGACACAAGGAGACTTTTTACCTCGTGAAACAAATATTAGTTAAGCATGCACTGTGTCATATGCCCTATGACAGGGACTACAAATATAAATGAAAAAAAGTTTGCAGGCAAGTAAACAAAGGCAGTTACAAAATGTCTGTGGTAGGTAAACATAACACTAATGTTGTTCCTGAGGTGCATCTGGCCTGCGCCTTGAGCTGCTGGGGAAGTCGAGGTTGTTCATTTGGAGGAGACAGTGGGCCCAGGGAGAAGTACTGGTGGTTGTGCATGGTGGCCAGAGGCTAGCTCACTTTTCCCTTTCCTTAAGATGGGGTGTCCATGCTCTGTCTGGATTCAGAAGGACGGGTCCCCTGACTAAATGACTCAGCCTGTGCAGGAGTGGCTACCACAAGCCAGGCACCTGGGTGATGGCCAGGCAGAACGTGCCACAGTGTGTCCTACAGCCACCTGGCCAGCCCAGCCCCTCCCCACAGGAACTATGTGCCAGCCGAGTCAACAGTGGGTCAGGGGTTGTGGTCATGGCCATACCCAGTGTGCACTTGGGTGCAAGTCCATTCTCTGATAACCAATAGCAGACACAAGCAGAGAGGAGGCAGGGATGGGGAGAAGGCAGGTCACTGTGGGGTCAAACTCAGCTTTCCCTCTGAAAGCCTCTCGTGTCTGCTTCTCTTCTTTCACCATTTAATGGAACCTTCACAGTGTAAAGTGATAGTGAGAATGAGTGATCCCCTTTACAAATGATGACACTGAGGGAAGTCATCCCAAAGTGGGAAGTCATCCCAAAGTCATCCCTATGGGCAGAGTCACACAACTGAAGGAGAAGATTTGACTCCAGACTTTCCACTGACCCACACCTGTCCTCTGTACATATTGGCTCTGTCACCTGGACCTTCACTGATCAAGCAGGCTGCCACCACTGAGGGGTGGTGGTACAGAGGGGACAGCTGGAGAGCATGCCCCCTTCCTCCATGCCTGGGGACTATGATGGAGCCACCTCACTAGTTTTTTGTGGGGTGGTGTGAGCTTCCTGCCACATAGTGAGCGTGTGGTATAAGCATCACTGCTATCAGGCTTCATTTATTCACTTTATAGACCCATTCTCTCCTTTTAAAAAAATAATCAGTCTAGTGGGGAATTAAGATTTAATTCACACTCCTGGGGCTAATTAACACCGTGTTTATGTGCTGTCTGCTGAATAATGGCACAGTCAACATTGCTACAGAATTTAGATCAAGAAGTCACTGTGGCCTGATGAAGTCAGGGAAAGATTCCTGGAAGAGATGGTGTTTGACCTTCACTTTAAAGGATTGCCAAGTGGACAGGCCAGCCGAGTACAGGTGGAGTGAGGAAAGGGAGAGTGAAGGGTGGCTGTGAAGTGGTGAGATGGGTTGTTTCTGGGTTGGGAGAGCATGAGTGCCAGGCCAAATTCTGATGGGCAGTGGGAGCCATTGAAGGTTCTTGAGGAGATACGTATTGGAAAGTGGAGTTGGTAGAGATGGGCCTCATACTGAGTTGCATGCAGTGGCTGCAGATGTTTTCTGCCTGTTTGAAAGCCACCTGTGTGTGTGACAAGCCAGAACCCCCGTGCAGAGTCAGGCGTGTTCTTTGTCTGAACCACAGTTATATCATGTCGTGATTACAATCATCCCAGCACATCAGCAGTACCTCCCAGCCCTGGGAGCAAGTGCCTCCTCTCCAGCCCCGCAGCTGGGCTTGGCAAACCCCCAGTATCTTGAGGGCCCTGCTCAGAGGCCTCAGAGCCTACAATGATTTCGACAAGGGGCTTATGATGCCACCTTTACTACCTAAAGTAGAAGTCAGAGATTACCTATGTACACAGGAAAAGCTCAAGAAACTCATCGTCATGCTCTAGCTACAACATAAAGGAAAAGCAGGAAGAAGCTTCCAGTAAATAGTGTGTTCAGCTGCTAAGTGCTCAAGCACAGGTAATCAAGTAGCCAGGTGCCAATCTATAAAGAACACATTTGGATGTAAGAGCAGAGGGTTCCATTAGATGTTGCCAATACTCCTCCTCTAATTTGCTACTTGAGCTAAGAGCTGAACACATATGCCATCCTAGAATCACTGTGAATTCAGCAGGCACAAATGCAGGCTGGCGTTGCACTGGTGACTTCACCTGCATGGTACTGGGACCAGGACCAGCGGGGTTTTCTCACACGGTGAACAGCACTTGGAAAAGTGCTGAACAAAAAAAGAGAAAATACAGCCTTTCCACAACTTACATAGTAATTTAATTCCTGGAAAATTCAGCTTCTTTTGAAATGCTAAGACATGCTTTGAGGTTTTATGCAAAACAGTTCAATTTTTGGCTTACTCATTGTAGGTAGCTCCTTGCTCTGTGCTTCAGCTCCATGAGAAAAGCTCCTCAGGCGCCTGCAACCTGCCATCGTGGGAAACAATGCAACTTCCTAGTGTGTGGCTGGCCCCGCACTACAGCACTTCCAGCACCCTGAGCTCAAAATGCCCTATCTTGCTGGATTAGCCCTCAGGGGTTAGTGCTACCTTTGCTGCACCACCAACTTTTATCATCTCATTTCATTGTCATAATAATCCTCTGCAGTTAGTGTTTTTTATTTCCACTTTCCAAGTATGTAGAGTGACTTAGCAAGGCGTAGTGAGGTGCTATGACCTGCTTGATTCTCAGAGGTGGGCCTCAAAACCATTCTGTCTTCCTGCCTCAGTACGACACTTAATATTGCGTTTTCCTTTTCATATGAATTCAGGGAGAACTGGTAGCATAGTGCACAGAAGCTCCGTGGGAGGAGAATGGGAACTCTCCTCCCCCGCAAACTACAGCCTCAGAAAGTCAATGGAGATTCAGCTGTGAGTTGATTCCAGCTCAGTGGCCATGAGTTTTTTGAGCTATGAAGTCAGCAAGCATCTTGTAAGCAGTACTTGCAGGTCCCAGACACTGTGGTAGGACTGTGGGGTTGTCTCTATGCAGCATGTGTGATGATCCAGAAAAAGTATAGCTCAGGAAAGGCATGTGAAGAAGCTGAGTGTGGCCAAAGCAGAGAATTCTTGAGACAGGTTGAACTGGTAGGTGAGTGGCTTGCTTATGAAAAGGCTGTGGGCAGACCAAGTGGTGAGTTCAAAGGAAAGGAGAGGTGCTGGAGAGCATAAAGTGCAGGCAGATACAATGGTGCTTTCTTTATATAAGGCTACCTTTTCAATTTTTATGCAGAGCAGATCATCCGAGATGCTGGGCTGTACGAGGAGGAATGTGGCATCAGGATTGGTGGAAAAATCGTCAACAACCTGTGTTATGTAGACGACACAACCCTGCTTGCTGAAACTGAGGAGGACCTGAAGCGCTTGCTGCAGGTCAAGGACTACAGCCTTCTATATGGATTGAAGCTCAAAATCAAGAAAACAAAGTCTCACCAGTGGGCCAATAGGCAGCATCAGTATGATGGTGAAGAGATTGAGATAGTTAACAGTTGTAGTTTACTTGGCTCCACAATCAACACTCTTGGTAAAAGCAGCCAGGAAATCAAGAGCTGAATTGCATTGGGAAAGTCAGCTGTGAGGGACCTCTCAAGAGGACTGAAGAGCAACGATGTCAGGCTGGAGACTAAGGTGCGCCTGATCCGGGCTATAGTCTTCGCAATTACGTGCTTTGCATCAGAGAGTTGGACAGTGACTAGGGATGATAAAAGAGAATTGATGCCTTTGAGCTGTGATGTTGGAGAAGAGTGTTAAATAGATCATGGACTGCTAGGAGAACAAATAGGGTTTTCCTGGAGAGGGTGAAGCCGGAATGCTCCTTGGAGTCAAGGATTCTGAAGCTTCATCTGACATACTTTGGGCATGTTGCAAGGAGGGACTGGTCCTTGGAGAGGGACATCATGTTTGGGAGAGTGGAGGGGCGGCAAAGGAGAGGAAGACCTTCGATGAGATGGATCGATTCTGTGAGTGAAGTGGTGGGAATAAGTGCATTTGAGATGGCGAGGTTGGCACAGGATAGAACAGTGTTTAGAGTTCTTGTACATAGGGTCGTTATGAGTCGCAACAACAACAACAAACCCAGATTTCAGGTTTGTATTCAGTTAAATTTCTGGCAAGAGATGAGGGTGGCTTTGAGATGGAGCAAGAATTTGCTGAGAGTTTTAGGTAAACCCTGGATGATGGGATGTAAAGGGTGAAGAAAACAAGACGTCAAAACGAAGTAAGGCCCACAGCTTGAATACCTGCTGCCTCGGATGTTGTTGGGTTGTGCTTAGCTGCCACTGAGTCAGCTAGGAATCCTAGCAAACGTATAAACAACAGATATGAACCCTATCTTATCTTGTGCTATCCTCACCATCTCTGATATGCTCAAGCCCATTGCAATAGTAACAGAAGGCTTTGGAAAAAAAATACCACAGAAATTGATGGAATATTCGTTGACATGTTTCAACAGACACAGCTCTGGTAATCAACAGCAAGAAATTTAGGAGACAGTTGTTTGATCAACTGACTAGAAGAAATCCATTTTTGTTCCCATTATCAAAAAGGGGGAAAGATGACCCAACAATTTCAACCAATGTTGAAATTATTGAACAATATCAGTAATATGACATGGAAGTAAAATCTTGCTGAAGATTGAGAATAAAGGGATGGAAAAGCCCATCAATAACAAACTGCCAGAAATGCACCCTGGATTCAGAAGAGACCATGGCACAGGTATATAATTGCTGATACAGGCAAATCTTAACTGAAAGCATAGAATATCAGAAAGACGTTGATGACTGCCAGTATGGGCTCTAGTGTGTCAGGAAATGTGAAGTTGGCACAGAATAGGACAGCACTCAGATCTGTTGTTTATAGAGTCACTAAAGGACCAATTGGTAGCATCAGGATGGATGGCGAAGAGATAGAGATTGTTCACAGCTTCAGTTTTCTCGGCTCCACAGTCAACACTCTTGGCACCAGCAGCCAGGAAATCAAAAAACGTATTGCGATGGGAAAGTCTGCTGTTAGGGACCTCTCTAAAGTACTCAAGAGCAACGGTGTCTCTCTGGAGACTAAGGTGTGCCTGACACAGGCCCCGGTCTTTGCAATCACTTGTTATGCATCACAGAGTTGGATAATGACTAGGGAGGATAGAAGGAGCCTTTGAGCTGTGGTGCTGGAGAAGAGTACTGAATGTACCATGGACTGCCAAGAAAACAAACAGATTCATCCTAGAGAGAGTTAAACCAGGCTACTGCTTGAAGGCAAGAATTCTGGGGCTGACATACTTTGGACATATTGTAAGGAGGCACAGGTCCTTGGAGAGGGGCATCATGCTTGGGAGGGTGGAAGGACAGTGCAGGAGGGGAAGACTCTCTATGAGGTGGATTGATTCAGTGACTAGGGTAATCGGGATGGGTGTGTCAGAGGTAGTGCGATTGGCACAGGATACAGCAGGGTTTAGGGTTGTTGTACATAGGGTCATTATGAGTGGCAAACGACTCGATGGTACATAACAACAACAACAACAACATAGGTTGTACCCGGCTCAATAGCACCTAATAATAACAACAACAATAAACTTATTACTTTGTAAAAAAGGAAGGGAGAAAAAAAGAAAGACATTTATATGTGTTTTATTGACCATGTAAAGGCATTTGACTGTGTGGATAATAGTATATATATATAACGTTGTACTCATGCAAAACCTATACATAGACTACGAAACAATTGTTCAAACAGAAGAATGGAACATACACAGTTTAAAATCAGGGAAGGTGTGTGTTAAGGTTATACATTTCATCATATCTGTTCAGTCTGAATATTGTGGAAATCATTCAAGATACTGTACTAGTCTACATATAGGTTTTGCATGAGTATAATGTTATGTACTTACTATGACCCACACAGTCAAAATGCCTTTACTTCTAGAAACATTTACAGCCTTGGAAACCCTATGGCCAGTTGTACTCTCCCCTACAAGGAACTTTGGTTGCTTAGGGGTAAGAGGTTGCACTGCCAAACTAAAGGTAGGCAGTTGTAATCCACCAGATGCTCCATGAAAGAAAGACAGCAATCTCGTTCCATGTAATTTACAGCCTGTGAAAACCTGCTGGAGGGTCACCTTTGAGTCGGTTCCCACTCGAGTGTACACAGCAACATAGGGCTCCTGTGAATGGGGACGAACTTGATGGCTGTGGATATGTGGTGTCTGTGGACTGGGATAGCTGCTCAGTGGAGGCATGAGAGGTGGGAGTTGGAGTTCTATCAGCTGATGTGAAAGCAGGAAATAAAGATGTGTTGGAAGGAATATGTGACCAGGTCAGGTGGCCTGAGGGGGATGTGTTGCTCTGGATGAAGGAAGGGTCAATCCGAGTCCCTGCTACCCTTGTTATGTCCTTACTGCCTGAGCTTCTGGGGTTGTATACGAATGTGGCACTGTCTCACCCCTGCCTGGGTGTCAGTGGGTGACACCAGCCTTCCAGTCCAAGAGCAATGGATGGGGTTTAAATCACTATTAGCTGATATTGTGAGCATATATATGTTCCAGGCAATAAATAGCACCAGTAGCAGAATGCTTAATGGGTTGGGCCACTAACCAAAACATTGGCAGTTCTAACCCACCAGCTGCTTCTCAGGAGAAAGATGATCAGTTTCCTGTCATAAAGATTTACGGCCTCAGAAACTTAACAGAGGGTTCCTGTGAGTCAGACTTGACTCAGCGTTGGTCATTTTTGAGAATACCAGTTTGCACATGGCTGGGCCCTGCACATAATATTTAAGTTACTTGGCTTGCCTGGTAGTCTTTTTTTCATTATTGCAATCTTTAGGTGAAGATCAACAGCATTGCCTGTCTAGCTGATTTTGATTTATCATTAAACACGCTTAAACACTAGACTGGACATTCATTATTGGGTCCCGTATTGGATTTCTGGGGACTTGATCATCTTGATTACAGTGGCTGCAGTTTCGCCCTGTCCTCTCTGAAGGTGGTTTCTCTGCCCACGGACTGCTCATTTCTTCCCTTGTTGATCAGTTTCCCCAGCCTGGAGCACTCTGCCTACCCTGGGTCCTGAGTCCACTTGAGCTAACAAACTTAATCATATGGCACATTCACTGTCAGGGCTCATGGAAAAACAGAAGAACCTTTCCCCCTTAAGCTCTGCCGCAGGAAGACCCCCTCTAGCAATAGCCCTGTCACATCCCTCTGTGTGCTCCTCTACTTCACCTCTGACATATACTGCATGGTCAGTTCTCTATTTCTGCCTGCCTGTTTGATCCTTGATGGTGGACACTGGCACACTCATTATCTTGATTCAAGACCCAGCACAGGGCCTGGCACACTGGCTTAGTAAACAGGTATTGAATTGAATTAGACAGCAACTTCTTTACTGTCTGTTGGAGAGACTTCAATAGGAGCATGGTCATCGGGGTCAGTTGTAGACCCACAGGGATAGTCTCTTCTTCTGTTCTTTGTTAGGGAGTTGTCGATGTGTGAACTATTTAATGCATCAACTGTTTGGGTGAAAGACTTTGTAGGAAGTGTTCATAACTGTCAAAGATTAATTGGAGCCTTGTTTTTTAGAAAATTCTAGCCTTCAAAATGTGGCAAATGTGCAAACAGCTATATTATGAGGTTGTTGTTGTTATGTGTCCTTTTCTTAACAATTGCTTGCAAATCATAGTGACCCTATGCACAATAGCTCTGAATCCTGTCCTATCCTGAGCCAATCTCACTGTCTCTGACACACCTGCACCTATTACCCCAGTCACTGAGTCATCATTCTCATCCAGGGTCTTCCTCTCCTATTCTGTCCCTTCACCTTTCCAAGCATGATGTCCTTCTCCAAGGATTGGTCCCTCCTGGCCACATGCCAAAAATGTGTGAAATGGCGCTTCAAAATCCTTGCTTCCAAGGAGTATACCAGTTTTACCTTCTCTAGGACAAATCTATTCGTTCTCTTGGCAGTCCATAGTATGTTCAATGCTCTTCTCCAGAACCATAACCCAAAGGCATTGATTCTTCTTCTGTCATCCTTGGTCATTGTCCAGCTCTCTGATGCATAGTAAGTAATTGTGAAGACCATGGCCTAGATCAGGCACATCTTGACTCTAGACTGACATTGTTGCTCTTCAGCACTCTGGAAAGGTCCAGGAGAGCAGACTTTCCTAATCCAATTTGTCTTTAAATTTCCTCACTGCTGTTTCCAAGAGTGTTGATTGTGGAGCTGAGCAAGCTGAAATCATTAACAATCTCAATCTCTTCTCCATCCATCATGGTGCTGCCAGTTGGTCCAGTGGTGATAATCTTTGTTTTCTTGATGTTTAGTTTCGGTCCACATTGAAGAAGACTGCAGTCCTTGACTTTCTGCAGCTAATACTACAGGTCCTCCTCAGATTCAGCAAGTAAGGTTGTGTCATCTGTATAATGCCATGTGTTGATGAAATAAATGTTAAATTGTGGGGAAAGAGGAGCTCGTACTGACTGACATATTGGACCTGTCACTGTCCCTAGCGCAGAGCTGCCATTGCTCCTCTTAATCTTACAGTCACTGTAACAAGTGGTATGCTTACCTACACTGTGTGGATTATAAAAAACCAAGGCTCAGTGGAATTGAGCCAACCCATTGCATCTCATCCCTATTTTCTTTCCACATTGCGATCTCATACCCAGTATTCACTTTTAGAAGAGAATATCCAGAAAGACACCAACTTGCCCAAGATCAGTCACAGAGATAAGAAGTGTCAGTGACTGGATTTGCATCTTGACTTTTGAAGTCGGCCCTGCTCATATCTAGGTGTTGCATTGCCGAGTGTGTGCCAGGCTCATGAAAGGAGAGCTCTGGCCTGGTGCTAACTCGTGGAGGACACAGTAATGGACTTGATTTTGAAGCCTGTCAAGATTATGATAGACATGGGAAAAGGACATTTCAGCTAAGGGGATGAGAAAAGCAAAGATTTGCTGGCAAGAAAATGTACTGTTTGTTCAAGAATCATAGGAGGAGTTACCAGAATGACCTGTACATTCCACACCGGGCAGCTCAGAGCCAGGGCGATCTGAGCATGAGGCCTTTCGTTGATCAGCCATGCCCTGGGGCAGAGCACTCAGCATCTGCTTGCTTTCTGGTCCCACCTCAGGGAAATGGGAATGACAGAAGTTTCAGTATTACAGAGTAAGAAACTTAAGGCATATAAAGCAGACAGTACATGTTAGTCTCACTGTTACTATCTCTTGAATTCATCACTACTCCGTCTGAAGCCCTCTGCTGGTTGCATAGTAACAGACTCAGGAATGGAAAGGAGCAGGGGTGTGCATAGTCTTCATGCTCCCCAAGCCATGAGAGCAACACCATCCTCTGCGCCCCCAAGAGGACTTATTTCTGTCCACCTGCCCCCACCCCCTAGAGGCCACCTTGAGGGTCCAGACTTACCAGGATTGCAGAGTGGGGTCAGTATCTGAGAAAGCTCAGATTTCCCTTCATGGCCTGGGTCCAAGATACCAGCAATCATGTGCCCCTCTATAGGAACCCCCAAGATGTATGAATGTCTGGCTCCTGGAACCTCACCAAAGCTGGTGAGCCCCACTGCCTGCTTCCACAGAAATGCTGGCATCCTCCTGAGTGGACACATCTCATCTCTGAGTGGATGTGGCTGCAAGTGGATTGCAAGCCCAGGTGTCCCTTTAACCCACCTTTTAAGTCCCCTCTCTCCTTTTCAATTAGAGTGTTTTCTTACCTGATTTCCTTCTGAGAAGCTGGATGGAGCAGTGGCTGAATATTCATTTATTAACCTGCTGACCGTTCTGAGTAGGAAGCTGTATTGATCCGCACCTAGGAAGATAGCCTTGGGGCCCTGTAGCCCAGTTCTCTGCCTGCAGGGGCACTATGGCTTGATTTCCTCCTGTATTGTTGCTTCCATGTCCTCTCAGTACTCTGTCCTGAGTCCCCCAAATGTGACAGCTGCCAGCTGGACCTGGGCTTGAGAATACTCATCCCCAGTGGCTCTGGCTAACTCTTTCTGATCCCCACCCTTCCTGGACGGGTCCAGTTGCTCCAGCTCTTTGGGGTGGCTAAGTAAGGTTCCTTGTGTCCTGGAGCTTGCCTTCTTTCTGGGTCCTTTGCACCTGGCTTTCCCCAGCCAGTTGCTAGGATTTACCTCTTACCCAGCCTGCTGCTGTGCCCAGTGAGCAGCCCTCTGTCCTTCTGTGACAAGATCCCCATTAGGTACCAGAGAAGCTTCACCTGTTCCTACTTGTTGCCAAAACTGAGCTGACCCTGGTCTCTTAGTCTGTGTTCTTGAGTCCCAGACGGCTTGTTCTCTGGTATATGTAGCCTCTCACTGGGCTGAAAGAGCAGTGCCTTTTGACACAATGACAGAAAGCCAAGACAATCACAATTATTCCAATTTTTCTGCCATTTCTGTATCAGGTACTTTTTGATGTAATCATATCCCCAATCCTATTAAACTTTAAAATAGAAGTTATTCCCATTCTACAGATAATAAAGATTACTATGTATAAAAATCATTTAACCCATGAGTGGACATATTTCCTTAGTGATGGGGTCCACCCACATTTGACAATGTGGTCAGGATCACTTTAAGCTGAATCAGAGAGTGTTACAACTATAATTTACAGGAAATGGTGGTGCTTTGGGCTTCTCTGGTACTACTGAGTAGAAGTTTCTGGAGACTCCCTGAGCCTTCCTGGTTGACTCGCAGTATAAAGGGGAATGTTTACACTCGAGTCTACTTTCAAGATGCTCTGGTCATTCATGAAGTCTTTTCTTCACTTCTGAGTGGAAAGAACAATGTAGTCCTTCTGATCCATGGCTTAATTTAACTAAGACGGAGACAGGAAGCATGCCTTACTCAGGATCTCAGAAATATTTAGTCATTGTAATTTAGCTTGTATATCTGACTCCTTGTAACAGAGAGCTCAGGAAGCAGTAGTGTTTTTATTTTTTTCTATTACCACATTTTTTTACTCCCCCCCCCACTCATATACAATGTACTTCATACATTTCTTCATTCACATTATGTTTCATATGATCATTCCTACACATTGTGTTTTTTAAAACTAATCAGCCTTATCTATGCTCACTATTACCCTGTCTTTTCAGATCCCCCACTGGATCTTTCCTAATTCTTTCACTCCCTTCCTCCACCCACCAAACTCTGTGAGATCTGAGATCGTGACTTCTCATTACCCCTGTCCTCCGCACCCTCCCCTTCCCTCTTTGGACAAAGGGGGGGTGGGAAGCATTTCCATTAACATCAGGAGTGAGAGCTACACCTTGTGATAAGATGCAATAATTTTCACCCTGGCTTTTAAAATCATAATTCTTTGTAATGACACAACTTTAGGTTGGAGAAATAATATGCATGAAGATTGATTGTTATATTTTTTTATTAATTTTAATGAAAGTTTACAGAGACTTTAAATTTCCATTCATTCATTGCTGCACTTTTCTCCCTGCCCACCCCTTCCCCCTCATTTGCTCTTCTCTTTCAAAAGCAAATGAAAAATTATTTCATTGTTATACAGTCCCTCCCCCCAAGTCCACTTCAGTATGCTGCCTTCATTCTGGACTATGGTCATGACAATAATACCTAATCATATATTCCTTTTAAACAGTTCTCTCCCTCATCTGTTTGAATGCAGTATACATTACTTTTTTCTTTTTTTGTCATTTTTTTTATTATTAAATTTTATTAGCTTCAATGA
>NW_006400038.1:1574364-1584355 GCF_000299155.1 Elephantulus edwardii
ATCTGATATGTTATTACTGAATATTTTTTCCCAGTCAGTGGCTTCCCTTTTTACCCTATTGGAGAAGTTTTTGGATGTGCATAGGGATTTGAGTCTTAGAAGATCCCATTCATCTATGTTATCTTCTCCTGGTTGTAGGTTTATTGTTATTTTTTATGTACATGCATGAAACAAAATGTATACGAATGGTAAAAATATTAATTTTTTTAAAGCAACAGCTTTAAAAGGGTAGTATTTCTCTCTCACTGAACAATAGTTCAGGCATCAACTCCCTGTTTTCAGAGACACAGTTGTTCTGCCTTCTTTAGAGTGTTGCCCTATTTTACCTGAACTCACATTAATATGGTTTGTTACCTTGTCTTCATTGCAGCAAAAGGAAAGAGCAAGAAGGAAGGATAAAATACACCTCTTTCCTTGGGAGACATGACCTGAGGCTTGTATATGTCACCTTTGTTCATATCTCATTGGTCACATCCACATTTAGCTTCAAGGGAGGGTGATAAAAATTATGTTTACTCCGGGCAGCCAGAGGGTCAACTGAAAACTGGTCTCATTGCTACAGCAAAGGGAAAACAGATATTGGAGGAAAGCCTGTCATCTGTGGTGCTCCGACAAGATGGCACCAAAACCTGGTCTAGTCCCTCCCCTGCCATGCCACCTCCCAGCTCTCGTCTTACCTCTCAACACCTTTGTTCTCTTCTCCCGTGCCCAGGTCGGGGGTAATGCTATGAAATGTAGACTCTGCAGTCGTTTTACATATGGCTGACTTCATAGCTGTGACAAACACCTCAAAAAGCTGTACTCCTGTGACAGCATCATAGCACGGTTAAAGCACCATTACCTCCTTGAAGGAACAGCACTGTTTTCTTTCCAAAGCTTGATCAGGACCCTGAACAGTTCCTCCAAGGCCTTGTCTTTTCAAAGGATTGTGGCTGACGAGGGGCTGACTTTTCTCCTAGAAAACATGAGTGTTGGAAGAAACCCTAGAGCTCATCCACCTGACATTTTCATCAAATATGAGAAAAGTTCTACTCATAATATACAGAATGACTGTGCTGATACATGAACACAGACTGAAAACCAATTCCTGTGGAATCAGCTTTGACTCATGGTAACCCATGTATGTCAGACCAGGACTGGACTGCTCTCTAGCCTTCTCAGTAGCTGATATTGTAAAAGTAGATTGCCTACCTTCCTTATGATGCTCCCCTGGGTGGATTCAAACCTCCAGCCTTTGGTTACCTAGCAGCCATCTTAACCATGTTAACCATCTATACCTCTAGAGACTCCTGAACCCAGATAAAATAACCTCAAATTGCTTGATAAGGAAATCCTTTCATTTGCAACTTCCAAGGAAGGGAGATTTAATGAGGTGCCAGGTTATTCTTGAACTCTGACACTTTCTATTCTTACTTTTGAACAAAGATCACCACTCTGGCTTAGAGCCTTTGGTAAGAATTATATCATGGTTCATCTTCATCATATTTATTTGCCTTTTCTTCCTATTTGTGGTAAGAGATATCTTTTACTTATAAGGATATATCAGAGTTTTTGCACAAGAAGGAAATATGAATCAATCTACCCTTGCTTCTCTTCAGATGGTAAAATGTCAGCCTAGAGAGGGGCTGAACCTGCCTAGATTGCCCATCATGCTGGGTTTTCTGACTCAGCTGCCTTGGGTTCTTGCCCTCATACCACCCTGCTTTCTGAAATACCTTTGAAATAATGATCAATTTTCCAGTTACCCTGTTATTCTGCAAGGCACTGGAAGAGTTGCATTCCCAGTGACCAGACAGTCCCCTGCTAGACTGTGTCCTGGAATAGAAGTATTGGTATGCAAATGAGCAATTAGAGTCAATTAAAACAGGATACAGTATAATTACCAGCAATTGTGCTAACCTTTCTATTCAGGGAGACTTGACCTGCTAAAAGGAAATTAAACAATAGTAGAAAATGCTTTCTTAAGCATGGGGTGTGTTTTGGACAAATTTCTCCTTTCTCTGGGCCTGGAGGCCTGACAGATGAGATTTCCACCCACCCACCAGCCTGCCTCTCAGAGTCTGGGCCTCACTGACTGGACAGAAGCAGTGGCTTGACGGTACCTTGTCAGAGACCAGCTTTTGTGCCCAGCAGACCTGGCATGATTTAGTGTGATGATGAGCGGGCCACTGCCTCCACTGCCTCTTTGCCTGTTGAAGGGAAACCCTAAGGCCTCTGGTGTCTGTATATGGGGGACACACTTTGCCAGGAACTCTGCATTTGAACTTCCCACACTCATCTTTTTCTGGCATGGTTTATATTTTTAAACCAACTCCTTTAGAGTCTCCTTAGTATATGAAAACACCTCTTAAAACTGATCCCATTTTTCTGTGTCCTGTTTGTGATAGATAGAGTTTTCCACACAAAGTGGTAGACTGAAGAGTTCAGCCCTGTTGTTAGGTGTTATACTCAGCCAGTGTTTATCAAGCGCTTCTCTGGAGTCCTTGGATGGTGCAAACTGTTTAATACATTCTGCTGCCAACCAAAGCAGGCAGTGAGTTCACCCAGAGGAACTTCAAAAGAAAATCATGGTGAGCTTCTTCTGAAAAAGAAAGAGAAACAAAATCCATGCTTGACAGCCCTGTGGAGCAGAGATCTGCCCTCTGACACCCATGGGGTCACCATGGGCTAGGGCAGCTTGATGCCAACTAGTGACAGCCTTGTGTACTGGGCACTGTTATGAACACTGAAACAGCAAGGAAGAGAAAATGCAAAGTCCCTGCCCTTCAGAGCATCTCTTAGAAATCTGGGACTAATGAGGCAGTAAGACAGTGGATGGGATGGTGTAGGAGTAACAGGGGGATGACTGTGGGAAGGAATCAAGGAGCACCTGGCAGTTCATCTCCTCAGCACTACTGGGAAAACAGTGTGGCTTGTGAGCTAAAAGGCCTGTAGTTCTTGTCGCAAGAGAGATGGCCTTCATCTGAAGAGAAGCCTCAGCTTCCTGACCATTAAGTAGAAGGAACAATGACTTCTCCACCAGAAATCAGGGCTCACACAGAGGATGGGTGGTGATACTATCAGATGTCATGAGGTTACAGCCTTGGGCCGGCTCTAGAAAGATCATCTCATTAGCTGGACCTTACAGGATGTCAGGCTCCTCCAGGTGGCAGAGGAGCTAGCAGTGGACATTACGGACAAAGGGAGGCAGGACCAAGGCCACAAAACCTGCAGGAATCTGTAATGGGACCCAAGAACCTGATCCAGAGCAGAGCAGTTGGAGATGAGGGGACCAGTTCAGGTCACCCAGAGAGTAGGGGCAGAGGCAGGGCTTGAACCTAGGGCCATCTGTCTTTAAAACCTAATTTCTTTCACTGAATCCCCAGCCTTGAATGGGAGCCTGGAGAGGTTAGACTCAGGACTGTAAGAACAAGACATACCAGATTCACACCATAATGCAGATAGAAGTGTCACTGTGGCTCAGAAGAAAGGCAATGAACAGCCTTGATAGTAGGGATGGAGACAGTGAGTGAGATGTAACTGGAAACACATTGGCAGGGCCTGGTCAGTGATAGAGTGTGGGCATGTTGAGGACAGAGCTGAGGCTAACTCAAGTGTGAGCCCCTGAATGACAGCCTGGAGACCCCTCAGTGTTCAGAGGACAATGTTCTGTGACTGGCTGTGCATTCTAGTTCCCCTGCTTCCCTACCTGATCCAGCCTCGTCCACTATCCCTTGTCCCTGGAGACTTGATTCATGCTCCACTTCTTCAGCCAGGAGGAGGTGAAAGTCCTCCTCACAAGCTCCAAGAACATGTTTCAAACCTGTGTTCATCATCTTTTTTCTTGTGTTTCACCCCTTATGTGAGTCTCATGGTCCTAGCAGATACTCAGCAGTCCTCAAAGTCAAGGCCTGGGTCTTACCATCCTAGTGAGGGAGACTAAGACCTGCAGGAGAGGCTGAGAATGCAAAAATGGAGGATGAGTTAAATAAAGGATGGCAAGTAGTGGGTTCATTATGGATTATGGATGCTGCCTGGGGTGCTGTGTGAAGAGCTCACAGTGGCCAGTGCAGGCTCAGCTGCAGAGTACTGTGATCAGCTAGTGATGTCTGGTATGAGTGCAGAAGGGGTAAATTGCAGGGTGTTTGTCATATATGTGTAATCACTTGGTAACAAGATCTGCAGGCATCTTTTCGCTTTCTGCTATGTATCAGCATTCTCAGGACAAATCAAAGATGATGTCCAAGTATCTGGCCTGACCAAGGGTGGAAACAGATTAGACATGAAACAAGCAAGTGACAGACGGGAGCTATCCTCATATTGTCAACATTCATACCCCTCCACTGTTGAGTATTATGTAACAATGCCCCTAAGTACCTTCTGACCCTGACTTGAGGCTTCTGGAACTTAGCCTAAGAATGAATGTTTCACTGATTGCCTGTGGCTTCGTTTTGGCAGCTTCACTCATGGGCTCTGTGGTCATCAGGTGATTTATTTTTAATGTTAGGGTTCTATAAAGGGACATAAACATGAAAGTTTGTGTGTGTGAGTAAAAGGAGAGCAGTTCTCCTGAATGTAAAGTGGAAACAGAGCATACATTTAGAAGTCTAAGTCTAACATTGATAATAATTATTAGCCATTTAATAAATCATAAAGTTTCAAACAGTTTAAAGAATGGTCTGCTGTATATGGTGCCAGGATGCATTGGCTGGTTGTAAGTGGGCTTTGTTGACACTTTAGTGATCAATTTATAAAGTACAGGACAGGCAGAAGATACAGAGTAGGCTCAGTAATAGCATGGTGGTCCCACCAAAGAAGGACGTATTTTCTGATTTGCAGTTGTTCTTATGTTTTACATGGTAATATTTTGTGACTTTTCGGTAGTTAAGACACAGCTATGCCCCAGAAATCTCATCACTCTAGATGAGGCCAGGTTCTGGATATTCTGGATAATAAAGCTTCTGCAATACAGTCAAGGCAAACGTTGTTGTTGTATACCGTAGAGTCGGAACCAACCCATAGCTGACCCTCCAGTGGGTTTTCAGAGGCAGGAAATTGCAAAGGAGGGGATAGCCCATCCTTCTTTCAATGAAACAATAGATTTTTAGCCTTAACCCAAATTAACCTAACATAAGCTTGGAAAGAAAATCAAGCATTTCTGGGAAATACTGAAAATCTACCTTAGGTTATACCTAAAATGCTAAGTGAAATTCAAGATTTTATAGCACTTTTCACTCTCTGGCCAAGAATCATCAACCTTTACTGATTATGGGCCTCTCTTTTGCTTATTTTCTATCTGATGAGGATTATCTTTTCTGATTTATATTGCACATGCCAGTAAGAGATTGTTTGTACTGATTACGTGAAATTTTGGGGTGATTGGACTAATGGGTCTTTTGGAAACAGAAATGTTTAAATGTAGAGGCAGAGGTCTCAAGTGGGCTGAGAATAATGTCTGTCCTATAGATTGGAGGTCCTCCTGAACTCCAACGCTGCTGCTTCTCTTTTCTACATTTGTAGACTAGATTTAAATTCCTAGTCATTCACTTATGAAATAATGTAGCTCAGAGTCACTAATAGTAATGTTTCCATTGCTATTGTGTTAAGTACATAGCCTGATGGTTGACACCATGACCTTAAAGTCTGACCAATGATTCGTGTATCACATCTACAATTTATTCATTAGGTGACCCTGGGAAAGTTATCTGACTATTCGGACTGTCAAGATTCACTTATGTTAAAAGGAAGATGAATGCTTCCTGTGTGGTTGTTGTTAGAACCCTATGAACAACAGATCTGAACTGGCTTACTGTGGACCTTCTTCATCCACATCTATCTTTAATATGCTTGAGCCCATTGTTACAGTCACTGTGTCAATCCAACTTGTTGAGGTCTTCCTCACTTTTTCTGACTCTCTACTTTTCCCAGAATGATGTCCGTCTCCAAGGACTTGTTATTCCTGATAACATGCCCACAGTGTGTGAGAAGAAAAACTCCATCCTTACTTCTAAGGAGCACTCCAGTTTCATTTTCTCCGAAACAGACTTGTTTGCTGTTTTGGCAGTCCATGAGATATTTTGCAACATCACATTTCAAAGGCATTGATGATTCTTCTGTCATCTTTAGTCATTGTCCAACTTCTAAATGCATAGAAAATAATTGAAAATACATAGCTTGAATCAGATACCCCTTATTCTTTAAACTGGCATCCTGGCTCTTTCACACTTAGGAGAGGTCCTTGGCAGAAGATTTTGCCAATGCAACATGTCCTTTGATTTCTTGACTACTGTTCCCATGAGTTGATTGTGGGTCCAAGTAAAATTAAGTAGTTGACAACCTCAGTCTTTTGTCTATCATGTTTACTGTTGTCCCAGTGGTGAGGATTTTTATTTTCTTAATGTTGAGGTATAATCCATATTGACGGCTCTGGACTGTGGTCTTTGATTTTCTATGGCAAGTGTTTCAAGTCCTTCTCATTTTCAGCCAGCAAGGTTGTGTCATTTGCATAATGCAGGTCTTCCTCCAATCCTGATACTGTATTCTTCTTCATATAGACCAGCTTCTATTTGCTCAGCATATAGATTGAAAAGATCAGGAAAAAGGATATAGCTCTTACACACACCTTTCCTGATTTTAAAAGTTGCAATGTTTCCTGATTCTATTCTCCTCAGCTTCTTGGTCTATGTATAGGTTTTACATGAGCACAGTTAAGTGTCCTAAAATTATCATTCTTCTTAGTGTTATCCATAATTTTTTATGATACACATGGTCATATGCCTTGCATAGTCAATAAAACACAGATAAACATCTTTTTCATATGCTCTGCTTTAAGCCAAGGTTTGATTGAGATCAGTTTTGTTATAGCTTGTATCATGGTCATCTCTGAATCCAGCTTGAATTTCTGGCACTTCTCTGTCTGTATACTGTTCTAGCCATTTAAAAAATAATCTTTAGCAAGATTTTACTTGCCTGTAATATTAATGTGGTTTTTCAATAATTTTCACAGTCTGCTGGATTTTTTTTTTAGAATGAGAACAAATATGGATCTCTTGCAGTCAGTTTGCCAATGAGCTCTCTTGCAGATTTCTTGGTGTAGACTATAGACTAGTGAGCAGTTCCAGGATTGCACCTGTTTGTTTAAACATGTTAGAAGGCATTTGTGATGTTAGCTTAAAAGTGGGCTTTTTGAAAAAAAGAAGCAAACATTATAGGTTTTACGCTAGCAAGTCTTTAAGAGCTCAAGAGAAATGTGGCCACGTTGAGTTTCATTTTAAGCTTTTTCTCCTTCCTTCTTTTCTTCCTACCTTTCCCTTCTCTCACATGCCACCCAGTGAGAAGACTCATAAATGTGATCTGAAAGGCGGGAGCAGTGCCACTATCTCCATTGAAGCTGAACTGGTAGAAATGTAATTGTGGGGAAACAACACTCTGCTACAGCCCTGCCACCCCTTACTGTGTGTATATATATATAATACTTTGTCCTTCATATGTGAAAGATCCAGTGTTGGAATTCTTTGGTATAAATAAACGTTTGGTTTTATTTTAAAAAAATTGGGCTTTTTTAGTCATTACAGTTAGTCCCCTCTGGTCTGCAGCTGCCTTAAGTGCAGACACAGTCTTGCAAAATCAGCATGGTTCTGCAAATCATCATCAGCTGTGGGAGTAGAATATGAGAAAGAGTGCTTCTCACACTAGGCAGGAAGATTTTTGGTCACAAAACTTGAGGGAGACTGGAGCAAGACTCTGGTAGGAGTGAGACCCTGGTGATGAGACCCCGGTGATGATGGTGGAGAGACTGTGGCATAGCTGTAGAGAGACTGTGGCAAGGTGTAAGCAGAGGAGCCCCAAGATAAAGGCCACAGTTAAAGGTTTTTGTTGTTGTTACTGGATGTTTGAAGAAGAAGCTGACTTAAAACTGCTCTGAGGCAAACTTTGCTGGATGACATGGATTTGACTGCTGAACTGAAACCAGATACTGGAAATTAGTCAATTATGAGGGATTATGCCTTGGAACTTGGGCTAAAACCTGGACTTGTATTGGGTGATGTTCTTTGCCTCGCCCACTCTCTAACTTGCTTTGCTAATAAATCCCATTTTCAGGACTGTGAGTCTCTGAGTCAATAACAAATAAACGAACCCCTCGTGGTTGGTCCGGCTCTAGATGCATCATGGGGCTGGTCTATGGGCTCTTTATCTGCTTTCTGCCCTCAGGTGGTGAAGGGCTGCACTATTCTCATTCCCTCTGGCCCTTTCAGAAAGATGATTACTGTGCCTCTGTGGACCATTTTCTCCTACTTAGACAACATTCTGTCAATCCCTAGGTATGTACTTTTTGTCAATGCCTTCAGTGAAACTTCTTCCTTAATTAGTATTGTTTCTTCATCATATGCTACTTCCTAAAATGTTTCCAGGCTGAGCAGTTCTTTTTGGTACAGTGACTTGTATGTTCTTTCCATCTTCTTTTGATGTTTCCTGCATCATTGAAGCTCCCCACCCCCCCACCCCACCATAGCATCCTTCAGTATTCTAATGCAAGGACTGAACTTGTTTTTTCAGTCTTTTCGTCCTTTTTGATTTTAGAACTCTAGCTTTTTGCACATTTCATTATAGTATTTTGCTTTTTTAACTCCCTTTGAAATCTTCTGTTCATCACTTTTATGTCCACATTTCTCATCCCACTCCCCCCCATTCTAGTGCAATTTTCAGTCTCTTCTGACATCTATTCCCCCCCCCCTTTGTCTCTTTCTTAATTTTTTTAACTGGTTTTCTTACAAAGTTTGTATACATTGTGTTTCACATCATTCACATTGTGTTTCATACAATTATTATCAAAATCAATCACCATTGGATGTTGACCATCATTAATTACTTCAGATCCTTCCCATTTCCTATGCCCCTCCCTCCACCCACCAAACTGTGCAGTCCTGTGGTTTTTCCTCTACCCATCCTCACCCTCCACTCTACCCCTTCCCCCTTGAGTTCCCACACATGTTTTACTAGTTATTCTTCTATTTTTATAGTAAGAGTCTTATTCATAATTTGTCCTTGTGAGACTGTGTTAATTCACTCAACATAATACTTTCCAGTTCCTTCTGAGTTATGTAGTAAAATCATTGCTCCATAGTTTTCCATTGTTTATCACAATTTCTTAATCCATTCGGTTGTGATTGGACATTGGGCTGTTTCCATGGTCTTGCGATAGTAAATAATGTTGCTATGCACTCTGGTGTACAAATCTCCATTTTGTGTTTCAGTTCTAATTTCTTTGGGGTATATTTCCACTAGTAGAATAGTTGGGTCATATGGAGTTTTCATGTTCAACTTTCTGAGGAAATGCCAAACTGCCTTCCAGAGTGGTTCTGCCATTTTACAATCCGACCAACAATGTATGTGAGTTCTCATCTCTCTACATGCTCTCCAACATTTATTGCTTGCTACCTACTAAAATTTGACACTGCTACTGAGCTGAGATGTTATCTCATTGTCATTTTTCTTTGCATCTCTTTTATTGCCAGTGATTTGGAGCATTTTTTTAAAATTGTCTGTTGGCCATCCAAATGCCTGTGTCCGTGAAACATCTTTCCACGTCTTTTGCCCATTTTGTAATTATGTTCTCAGTTTGGGTTTTTTTGTTGTTGTTTTTCTGAGGCCCACGATATAAAAAAAAAATAAATCATCATGACCATGTAGGATTCATAGCATGTCTGCAAGGATGATTCAACATAAGAGAAACAATCAACAAAATTCACCACATTAACAAAGCAAATAACAAAAACCATATGATCTTAGCAATTGATGCAGAAAAAGCATTTGATAAAATCTTGCACCCCTTCCTGATTAAAGCACTCAGAAAAATTGGAATAAAAAGGAATTTGCTCAACATAGTTAAAAAAAGTAAATATACAGGCAGCTCTGACCCACGACCCCCATCTTCAGGTATCGCATTGCTCCCCCTGACCCGGCTCGCACCCCCCCCCGCCCCGCCAGCTCTGAACTTTGGGACTGGCCAAGG
>NW_006400038.1:1591264-1601579 GCF_000299155.1 Elephantulus edwardii
GACTCCAGCTCCTTGCACATTTCATTGTAATATTTTGCTTTGTCATCCTGTGCTACCTTTTGAAATCTTCTATTCAACTCTTTAGTATCTTGAGTTCTTCCCTGTGCTTTGGTGAAAAATAAACAACCTAAATTAAAAAAAAAAGTAAATATACAAAACCAAGAGCCAATATCACTGTCAATGGAGAAACACTAAAAACATTTTTTCTTGTAAAAATAATGCCTGCTATCACCACTTCTAGTCAATATTGTATTGGAAGTACTTTCATGGGCAATAGGACAAGAGAAGGGAATAAAAGGCATCCAGATCGACAAAGAAATGGTTAAATTGTCATTATATGCAGACAATATGAACACAGAAAACCCCAAGGACTCTACAGAAAAACTATTAAGGCTAGTGGACCAATTTAGTAGCATGGTAGAGTACAAGATCAATATTCAAAAATCAGCGGGATTTCTCTACTGTAACAATGAGAACTCAGAGAAGGAAATCAAGAAAGCAGTACCATTTACAACAGCCAACCACACATTGAGATACTTGGGAGTGGACCTAACTAAAGACTCAAAAGACCTATACAAAGAAAACTACGGAACATTTCTGCGAGACACACAAAAAGATCTAAATAAGTGGGGGAAATGTTCCTGTTCATGGATGTTGTGTTGTTGTTATGTGCCGTTGAGTCGCCTGCGACTCATAGCGACCCTATGTACAATAGCCCTAAACTCTGCTCTGTCCTGTGCCAATCGCACTGTCTCTGACACTCCCATCCCGATTATCCCAGTCACTGAATCAATCCACCTCATAGAGGGCCTTCCCCTCCTGCGCCGTCCCGCCACCCTCCCAAGCATGATGTCGTTCTCCAAGGACCGGTCTCTGTCTCTCCTCACAACATGTCCGAAGTATGTTAGATGGAGTCTCAGAGTCCTTGCCTCCAAGAAGCCATTCGGTTTAACACTTTCCAGGGCAAATCTGTTTGTTTTCCTAGCAGTCCATGGTATTCTCAATACTCTTCTCCAGCACTACAGCTCAAAGGCATCAATTCTCCTTCTATCCTCCTTGGTCATTGTCCAACTCTCTGATGCATAACAAGTGATTGCGAAGACCATGGACTCAATATTGTGAAGCTGACATCTGTTTTTATCTTTTCTTTCTCTCCTCTCTGTGTAATGATTTTTTGCTTTCTATATAGAAGTAAATAAATATACTTACTCATTGTTCATTTGTAATTTGTAACTTAATGTGTACAGTGCTTATCATTATAAGATATGATCACAACTCATAACTCAAACTGAAGGAAGAATATCGCAGTTGCCCCCAGCCCTGATCACTACTTGAAGAAACCTGATAATGTCTAAAGCAACCACACCAGACAATGGTTCCTGATAAGGTTCTAGACCTATTCCCAAAAGCACATACCCAAGTTAATTAACAGCTCCAAATTCCTAGCAAAATACCATCTTCTCTAATTCTCCCTAAAACTCCTATGAAAAGAAACTGCCCTTGACTGCCCATTTACCATTTTGACCTTCTCTGCTTAGTCACTTGGCATTTCTCTCAGAACGTGTAATTAAGTCCTGTTCATTTCTTGGGGCCAGCTTATTTCTTTCTCTCTTGCTCTCCACTCTTTTTTCTAACACTAACTCATTGATGCTGATTAAGACCTGACTCCATTGGGTCTCTGAGGCTGTAAATAACATGGAAAGAGGACTGTTCATCTTTTATTATCTTTTTTTAAAAAAAATATTTTCATTGTGATTTTAACAGAGGTTTACAAAAAAGTTGGCTTTTCATTTATTCCTTGTTGCACATTTGACTCCCTCTCCCTCCTGCCCCCCAAGTTCATTTTCTTTTTTTTCAATATTCATTCCTTGTTGCACAGGTTGCCCCCCTCCTCTTTGCAATGTACCTCTTATTCTGGACCATTGTCTTACATGTATACTCTTTCTCTTTGGGAGCTGTAAACTGCAAGAGATTTGGTGCAACCTTTGGGGTAGCAGGACCCCTCTTTCTTACTAGGCCCCAGAATTCCCTCATGGAGTTATGTCTCTCCTTCATGTCACCATTTTCTGATTCTGGAAACCCTACTCATCCTCTCAGAGCTCAGAGCTGGGTCACCTCCTTTGGAAAGTCTTGCATGACCACCCCTGCTCTGTACTCCTCACCTTCATCTTCATATCCACTACTCTCTTTATCTGATTGCAAATCTTTTTCCCCCAATCATGGAGCTAATTTTTTAATTATTGTGCTTTGTGTGAAAGTTGACAAACCACACTGCTTTGCCATTCAAATACTCATATACATTTTGTTTTATAACATTAGTGGTGGTGGTGGTGGTTGTGTATCATAGAGTCAGAAGTGATCCATAGCTGACTGGTAGGTTTTCAGAGGCAGTTAATCACACAGGAAAAGCTTGCCCAGCCTTCTCCCATGAGTACCTGGTGGCCTCGAATCCTATGCCTTCAAGATTGCAGTGCAGCTTCTTGCCACTAGGCCACCAGAGTATAACTACCCTCTTCCTACTTTTTCTCTGCAATTCTCGTTTCCATTAATCCCTCTATTCTTCCTCTTTCTAACTCCTGGGCTTTCCCATGGAACAAATGTAGCTAGTAATCTCTGGTTTTCATCTCATTGGTCTGTTGTTTGAAAATTGAGCCAGAGAGCTGAGTTTTTCCCCTAGGTTCAAAGGTTGACTAAAGGCCTTCCTGATGCTTTCCAGTTCTGTATTTTCTTCCACTATATCTGGCATCATTTACTGTGATCCCTTTCAGAGCGTCCAGCAGTAATATCTAGGGATAATTTAATTCTTCTGCATGTGGAAATTGAGGTTCTCATGGCTTGTTAGTCCTTTGGACTATTTCTCTATGGTTTTTGCTTTTGTTCTCTCATTTTTTGCTCCAGACAGTGAATGACTAATAGTTAACCTTAGATGACTGCTCCCCAGGTTTTAAGAAGCCACTTTCTACTCAGATAATTTACTTCCATGGAGAACCCCCTGAGATACTTCCAGACAAATGCTGACTATTTAATTCCCTAAGTATGTTTTCTTTCTCCTCCTGTCCTTTGTTCTCTTCCCCTCTTCACTTCCTTACTCACTTCCATCACATTCATGCCCACTGCGGACCCTCACACCCATCCCATGTCTCTCCCCACACTCAGCCTCTCCCCATCCACACCTCACTTCTATCCTTCTCCTTTCTTCATTCCCATTGCCATGCACATTCCCATCCTTTTGTATTGTCTATGAAAACAACGTTTTCCTTAAGAGCAGTGCTTTTTAAAAAAAGTTGACTTAGACTCATTGGTTAATTATGAAATAGATGTAGTTGGTCATGACAGGCTTATAAGGAAAATGAAATCAAGTGCAACAAAAATATTGAAGCATGTCTTTCATGGAAGTATGCTCATCCATTGTTTTGTGAAATGTCTCATTGAGCTTTATGTGCACTGGGTTATGATGATGTTATGTACCATTAAGTCACTTGAGACTCATAGTGACCCCTATGTACAATAACTGGGAACCCTGCTCTGTCCTGTGCCAACCTTATTGTCTCTGACATACCTACCCCCATTAACCCAGTCACTGAATCAATCTATCTTATAAAGGGTCTTCCTCTCTTTCACTGTTCTCCACCTTCCCAAGCATGATGTCCTTCTCCAAAGACTGATTACTCCTTGCAGCATGCTCAGAGTATGTCAGAAGAAGCTTCAGAATCCTTGCCTCCAAGAAGCAGCCTGATTTCACGCTCTCGAGGACAAACCTGTTTGTTCTGCTAGCAATCCATCATATATTCAATACTCTTCTCCAGCATCACAACTCAAAAGCATCAACTTTTCTTCTCTCATATCTAGTCATTGTTCAGCTTTCTAATGCATAGCAAGTAATTGCAAATACTACAGCCTGTATCAGGCACATTTTAGTCTCCAGAATGACACTGTTGCTTTTCAGCACTCTGGAGAGGTCCCTGACAGCAGACTTTCCCAGTGCAATTTGTCTTTTGATTTCCTGGCTGCCTATACCAAGAGTGTTGATTGTGGAGTTAAGCAAACGCAAGCTGTTTACAATCTCATTCTCTTTACTGGCTATCGTAATGCTGCCAACAACCTGCACAGTGGAGAGAAACTATGTTTTCTTGATATTGAGCTTCAATACATATTGAAGGCTGCAGTCCTTGACCTTGTGCAGTAAGCACTTCAGGTCTTCCTCAGTTTCTGCAAGCAAGGTTGTGCCATCTGCATAACACAGGTTGTTGATGAGTCTTTCTCCAATCCCGATGCTACATTCCTCCTCCTCATAGATCCCAGCCTCCCAGATCAGTTCAGTATATAGACTGAAAAGGTATGGAGATGGGACACATCCCTGGCATACACCCTTCCCAATTTTGAACCATGTAGTGTTTTCTTGCTCTATTCTATTCTGACAACTGCTTTCTAGTCCAAGTATAGGTTTCACATGAGCACAATCAATTGTTCTGGGATTCCCATTCTTCTCAGAGTCAGCCACAGTTTGTTGTGATCTGGAGTTAAATGCTTTTGTATAGCCAATGAAACACAGACATTCCTCTGGTACTCTCTGCTTTCAGCCAAGATACATCTAACATTAGCCATAATATCCCTAGTACCATGACCCCTTCTAAACTAAGCTTACACTTCTACTTCTCTGTTGATATGCTGTTCCAGTCATTTTTGGATAATTTTGAGCAGAATCTTATTTGTTAATGGTATTGTTTAATAATTTCCACTATCTGTTAGATAACCTTTCTTTGGAATGGGAGCAAATATAGATTTCTTCCAGTCAGTTGGCCAGATGGTTGTCCTCCAGATTTCTTGGCACAACTTGGTGAGCATGTCCACGGCAGTGTCTGTTGAACTATGTTGATTGGTATACCATGAATTCCCGGGGCCTTATTATTTGCCAGTTCTTTCAGAGCAGCTTGAATTTCTTCCTTCTTCACCACAAGTCTTGCTCATACATTGTTTCATGACATTTTTCTGCGTCAGCCAATTCCTTTTGTTACAGTGACTCTGTATACTCCTTCCATCTTCTTTTAATGCTTCCTGGATCATTAAGTATTCTGTCTAAAGGATCTTGAATATTGCAACTCAAAGCTTGAATTTGTTCGTCAGTTCCTTCAGCTTAAGAAAAGCGGTGCCTTGTGATACAATATATATTTCTTTTTTTGTGGGTTCTGATCACAAATGTTTGAAAGTTATTGATCCCAAGCACTGTACAGGGAGCACAGTAGGTGCTCCATGGAAGCTGTTGAAGAGCCAGCATTGGGGATGAAAGGATGGGAGGTGGGATAGAAGGCCAGGCTGCTGAGGATGTGGGAAACTTCTATTTTCCTTCGGCCTCCAGGTGAGATTTACTGTTTCTGGTGCTCTTTTCTAATTCCTTCCTTTCTATCCTTGGCAGGTAGTCTATGTCACCGCCACTTTTCCCTACATCATGCTTCTGATTCTCCTCATCCGAGGGATAACATTGCCCGGGGCCTCAGAAGGCATCAAGTTCTACCTGTACCCTGACCTGACCCGACTCTCTGACCCACAGGTAAGAGATACTGCCTGGTGGCCAAGGTCCCAGGCCACCCTTGGGAAGCCTCCTGCATGACTGTGTGTCATTCACAGAGGGTCAACAGTATGGCCACAGAAACCTTTGGAACCCTTCTCAGAATAATCATTTTAGTGCATACAATAATTCAAAAGAAAATAGGTATTTTGATGTAGTTATTAAAACATTAAAAAGGGTCAATTTGTGACATGATGTTGTTGTTCTGTTGTTGATTGCCTTCAAATCAAGCACAACTCACAGCGACCCTATGAACAAAAGACCTGAATCCTCTCTACAATTATCAACATTTATGAAAATTCATAGAGTTTCCAGAGGGATATTATTTAGGATGTGGATGCTACTCCTGTTTCCAAACCTGTCATAGTATGTTATTGTGTTTTGGGGTTTTTTTCCTGATGAAGATTATTTTTTTCACTAGTTTGTTTATAAAATTCCAATACAAATTCAAACAAATCTTTCAATTTCCCTCACCCCTCCACCCATCAAATTGCACAACCCAGTGATTAATCCCCTCTTCCCCCTGTACATCCACATCCCTCTGCTTCCAGCCTCTCCCACCCCTCCTGAATCCTTATACTCATTCTATAATAACAGTCTTATACAATATTTATACTTGTGGGACTGAGTTAGTTCATTCAGCATTATGCTCTCCAGTCCCTACCAAGTTAGGTAATAATTTGCAAAATTATTGCTCCTGTGTGCTGCATAGTATTCCATTGTGCCATTGAGTTGCTTGTGATGTATAGCAACCTTATGTATAGGAGCTCTGAATCCTTTCCTGTCCTGAACCAGTCTCACTAATTCTGACACACCTACTTCTATCACCCCAGTTCCTGTATCAATCCATCTCATCCGGGTTCTCCCTCTCTTGTGCTGTCTATCCACCTTTCCGAGCATTATGTCTTTCTCCAAAGATGATCACTCCTGCCCATGTGTCCAAAAGAAGTGAAATGGAGCTTCAAAATCCTAGCCTCCAAGGAGAGACTTGGTTTCATCCTCTCCAAGACAGACCTATTTGTTTTCTTGGCAGTCCATTGTATGTTCAAGAACTACCATGATTCAAGGCAATAATGAACATAAATAATATTTTAAGATATTGAGAATGTTATATGAAATCTGAGGGAAATAAAAGGAAGAAGTTTATAGGAAACTGTGTTATGGGTTTCTGCCTGTAGTTATAGGATATGCTTTCTTTTAGCTGAAGGCTAGCAAAAATATCAACATCTCTTTTTTACATCAACTAAGATACCAGATCTCTGAAATAATGCAACTTAGTGAGAGCAATTGAATGTTTGTTGATGATTGATTTTCTTGGTGGGACTAGCTCATGGGGTGGAGGGGATTAAATAATTGGAGATATCTGGTTGACCTATTGTTGTTGTTGTTAGGTGCCATCAAGTCGTAGACGACTCATAGCGACACTATGAATGAGAGGCCTGAGCACTGTTTGTACATAGAGTTTCATTTTGGAAGTGGATGCCACTCCTGCTTCCAGGCTTGTTTTAGTCGGGAAGCACCAGCAAACACTGTCCACCATGAGTAACCATTACCACGTTTAGCACATCACTGTCACCGTGTTCAGCATCACAGCACCCTCGAGTTACCTCTGTACAGCAATGTGCAGACCAGTTGTCTATAATAAAGCAATGGTTATTCTGAGTTTCATTCAAAGCTCATTGCTGTTGAGTTGGAACTGGCTCATAGCTGACCCTCCAGTGGGTTTGTGGAAGCTGTAACTCAGACAGGAGGAGATTGCCCATTTTTCTCGTGAGGAACCCTGGTGTATTGGAACTGCCAGACAACTGTTGGGTTAGCAACACAACTCCGCATGGCCTATGCAACCAGAGCTCCTAGATGAATATAACTCAATCATAAAGAGAAATGAATACAATCCAAACCAATACAATCCTCTTCAGTTCTAATTTGTATTAATTCTGTGTCTTCTAAAATAGCAATTATCTGTTGTGTGTATTTTAACACAATAGGAAAAACAAATGTCATGCCACCAGAATGTGGAATGCATATAAAATCTGAAATAGAAGATGAGGCTTGTAAGAAATGTCAAATCAATGGCGTATGTTCCCAGCTCCCAGTGGAGCTTGACTGGGGGTGACTGTGGAATGCTGGTTTGTGAACTTGCCTCGTGACAGTGAATTACAGCAGTTGGTGGGGTGCACCATCAGCTCATTTTTTCTCTGTGTGTCATGCCATCGTGAGAAGCCTGCCTGTTTGACCATGGGGCTCCGGGCACCATGTACCTGGTGATAGCATCCTGAAATGCAGGCAGAACCCCTAGGAAGAAGGAAATTAGCTCCTGACCGCTGGTCTCCCAGTGCCAGCCTGCAATGGCAAAGGCTCAGTTGAAGAAGTGTGTTTGGAAAAACTATTTGCATGATTATTGTTCTGAATATTTTTTCATGTCCTGAATTCTGCCTTGATCCCAAGCAGACTGCCATTCCTCTATTCAACTCTTAGACTTCTTTTCCTTTGGTTCTCCAGGTGAAGCCTCTCTGATTAGCACCCAGGAGTATATGAACCTAGCTGATGACTAGAATCCCTGGAGCCCACACCTGGAGAATCTAGGAAGATAGAGATGGCACTTGAGCATCTTTGCCTTAAGACCTTTAGAGGTGATTCTGAACAAGAAGGTTTAGGGAAACCGTAATGACATCAATGGTCTTAGAGCCCTGTGCATGCACAGGTTCGCACACATACATGAGTGCGCGCGCGCGCGCACTCTCTCTCTCTCTCTCACACACACACACACACACACACACACACACACACAGCCCAAGCATAAAGGTGAGACCAGGGTAGTGCACCACAGAACCATGCCCTGAACTTTCACAAGGAATAGCTACGTGGAATTGTAAGAAGTGCATTGATTTGGGTGTGGGGACATAGGTTTTCTTGGTTCTGTAAGTAGCCCTGAGTGACCTTAGAAGATCCCTTTCTTACCTCTTCTAGGCTTCATCAGGCACCCTGGTGTCTTAGTGGTAAGGAGTGGCACTGCCAGTGAAAAGGCACACAATTCAAATCCACCAGCTGCTCTGAAAGAGGAAGATGCAAACTCTTCCCATGCAATTTACAGATTCTGAAAACCTCCTGGAGAGTCAGCTGCAAGTCGGTTCAGACTCAATGGCACGTAACAGCAGCAAACTTCAGTGGAATTCAGTCAGTGCTTCTTACAGTGTATTCTGAGAGTCTGTGCTCGGGGACAAATCTAACTATCATCCTGTTTTTATAAGTAAACTGTTATTGAATTGCTGTTTTTATTGTTATGTGCTGTCAAGTTTCCTGTGACTCATAGTGACCCTATGTACCAAAGCTCTGAACCTTGCCCTATCCTGAGCCAGTAACAAACCTATCCCCATTATCCTAGTTACTGTGTCAATCCATCTCATCCAGGGTCTTCCTCTCTTGTGCTTTCCCTCCACCCTTCCAAGCATGATGTTCCTCTACAAGGACTGATCCCTCCTAGCCACATTCCCAAAGCATGTGAGACAGAGCTTCAAAATCCTTGCCTTCAAGGAGCAGCCTGGTTTCACCCTCTCTAGGATAAACCTATTTGTTCTTTTGGCAGTCCATGCTCTGTTCAAAAGTCTTCTCCAGCACCACAACTCAAAGACTTCTTCTGTCATGTCTAAGTCATTCTCCAGCTCTTTAAGGCATGGAAAGTAGTTGTAAATACCATGACCTGAATCAGGCACACCTTAGTCTCTTAGACTCTTTAGTACTTTGGAGAGGTCCCTGACAGCAACATTCCCTAGAGAAGTTAGTCTTTTGAGTTCTTAGCTGTTGGAGCCAAGAATGTTCACTGTGGATCTGAGCAAGTTGAAATTGTTAACGACCTCACTCTCTTCTCCATCTATTAAAGACTGCAATCCTTAGCTTTCAGCAAATGCTTTAGATCCTCCTCAGTTTCAGCAAGCAAGCTTGTCATCTGCATAATGTAGATTGTTGATGAGTTTTCCTCCTATCCTGATGCTACATTCCTCCTCATAAAGTCCAGCCTCCCAAATGATCTATTCTGCATATAGATCAAAAAGGTATGGAGACAATACACATTCCTGATGCACTTCTTTCTAAATTATGAACCATGCAATGAGTATTTCCTTACTTTGTTCTGACAGCTGCCTTCTGGTCCAAGTATAGGTTTCACATGAGCACAATCAGGTGTTCTGGGATTCCCATTCTTCCCAAGGTTAGCCACAGTTTGTTGTGATCTACACAGTCAAATACCTTTGCACAGTCATTGAAACAGAGACATTCCTCTGGTGCTCTTTGCTTTCAGCCAAGATCCAGCTGATATTGGTGATAATATCTCTGGTGCCACAGCCTCTTCTAAGTCCTGCCTGTGTCTTTAGAAGTTCTCTGTTGATGTTCCTATAGTTTTTGGATAATCTTCAACAGGATTTTGCTTGGTGTGTGATATCAGTGATATTGTTAGATAACTTCCACACTCTGTTGAGTCACCCTTTTTTTTGGAATGGGAATAAATATGAATCTCTTCTAGTCAGTTGACCAGGCAGTTGTCTTCCAGATACTTGGTGAGTACAACCAGGACAACAGCATCTGTCTGTTGGAACAGAAGAATTTCATGAAACAACATATGAGCAAGAGCCTATGGTTATGAAAGAAGAAGTTCAAGCTGCTTTGAAGGACATGGCCAAAAATAAGGCTCCAGGAATAGATGGTATACCAATTGATATATTTCAGTTAACAGATGCTGCCCTGGACGTGCTC
>NW_006400038.1:1602779-1615831 GCF_000299155.1 Elephantulus edwardii
GGATGGGAGTGTCAGAGACAGTGCGATTGGCACAGGACAGAGCGGAGTTTAGGGCTGTTGTACATAGGATCGCTATGAGTCGCAGGAAACTCAACGGCACATAACAACAACAACAACAACAACAACAACATTCCATCAACTCCTAGGGCCTTGTTTTGTGCCAGTTCTTTTATCACCATTGCCTCTAGATCATATTTTTTTTCATAAAATTCTTCCGTTTCAGCCAGTTCATTTTGGTATAGTGACTCTGTGTACTCCTTCCATGTTTTTTTTTCCCCAAGCTTCCTGGATCATTAAATATCCTGTGCATAGCATCCTTTAATTATTGCAACTCCAGGCTTGAATTTGTTCTTCAGTTCTTTCAGCTTAAGAAATGCTAAGTGATATCCACCCTTTTGGTTTTCCAACTACAGATCTTTGCACATTTTATTATAATACTTTAATTTGTCTTCCCACACTGCCCTTTGAATTCTTCTGTTTAGCTTCTTAACTTTATTATTTCTCCCCTTTCCTTTGATTTCTCTACTTTCTAGTGCAATATTCAAAGTCTCTTCGGACATCCCATCTCAGTCTTTTCTTTCTTCTTGTCTTTATAATAATGTTTTGCTTTCTTCATGAATGATATTCTTGATATCCTCCCAAAGCTCATTTGGTCTTCATTCATTTGAGGCAAGGCCTAAAACTTGTTCCTGAGGTGATTTTTAAATTCAAGTAGGATAGACTCAGGGTCAGATTTTGTTTCCTGTGGATTTGATTTCATTTTCTTTAGCTTCTGTGTGAACTTGTATATGGGTAGTTGGTGGTCTGTTTCACCATCACATCTGGTCCAGTTTTCACAGCTGACACTGAGCTCCTTCAGCAGTTCTTTCCATAGATGTAGTTGATTTGACTCTTGTGTGTTCCATCAGTTGAAGTCTATGTGTATAATTGCTATTTATGTTTCTGGTAAAAGATATTTGCAATAAATAAATCATTGATTGTACAGAATTCTAGCATTTTATCTCCAGCATCATTTCTGTCACCAAGTCCATGCTTTCTGGCTACAGATCCTTCTGCCCTGTTCCCAACATTTGCATTTCATGCACCTATTATTATTAATGTGTCTTGGTTGCATGTTTGATCCATTTCCAACTGCAAAAGTTTGTAAAAATCATCTATTTCATCCTCTTTGGCGTGGGTTGTTGGTGCATATATTTGAATGATAGTAGTATTTAGCAGACTTCCTTGTATGCATTTGGGTATTATCCTATCACTCACAGCACTGTATTTCAAGATGTATCTAGAAATCACCTTTTAAACTATGAGTGCCTCCCTGTTTTTCCTCACCCTTTCATTTCCAGTGTAGTAGATCATATGATTATCTGACTCAAAATTCCCATGCCAGTCCATCTCATTTCACCAATATGTCAATATTTATGTGTTTCATTTCTTTCTTAATGATGTCCAGTTTCCCTACATTCATGCTTCTCACATTCTATGTTCCAGTCATCAGAGTCTGCTTACAACTGTTCCTCCTCATTTGTGTTTCACAATATGAGGGCCCAGCCTCTGGTGCTATATCTGCTTGTCTACTCTAAGTTTTTTGCTCTCTAGTACATAGATTTTTTTAAAAAGTCCTATTATTTCAGAAGTGGATGGCCAATCCTTCTTCCTAGTCTGTCTTAATTTGGATACTAAGCCCTAGAATAGTATCTGACCGACGGGCATTTTACCGAAAGGAACAAATGAAGGACGACTTATTTATTTATACAGTTATCTACATCATGCTTGGAATGGTGAAGGGATGAGAGTAAGAAAGGAAGACTGTCAATAAGATGGATTGACACAGTGACTGTAGCAGTGAGCTCAAGTGTATCAGAGATAGGTATGATGGTACAAGGTACGACATAATTCAGATCCGTTGTTCATAGGGCTGCTATGAGTCCTAGTTGACTAGATGGCACCTAACTACAATATCTCTGCTTTATTAGAATATTGAAGTTGTGAACAATTTAATTTTACTTGAATCCACAATATATACCTGTGGTTAACAGCAGTCAAGAAATCAAAAGACATACTGCATTGGGGAGAACCTGCTTTCAAAGACTTCTCCAAAGCACTGTAGAATGACAACAGTTTTAAGACTAAGGTGATTTAATAGATAGTTTTTAAATTTCTTCATATACATTGGAAAGTTGGACAATGACCAAGGATGACAGAAGAATTGTTGCCTTTGAATTGTAGTGCTAGACAATAGTACAGAATGTCCCACGGACTGCCAGAAGGACAAACAAGTCTGTCTTGGAGAAAGTGCTACCAGGGTACTCCTTAGAAGCAAGGATAGTGAAGCTTCATCTCACATACTTGGGGCATGTTGTCAGGAGGGGGAAAGCCATCATACTGAGGAAAGTGGGGGGTCAGAGGAAAAGAAGAAGACCGCCAACAAGCTGGATTGACCCAGGGACTGTACTAGTGAGCTCGAGCATATCAGAGATGATGAGGATGACACAGTAGAGGGCAGGTCTGTTTTCACAGGGACACTATGAGTTGTAGTGGACTTGTTGGCACATAGCAACAACAACATCTCTGCTTTTTCACTGTATGTAGAAGTTGAGTAGTCAGTTGATACAGAAACCGTGTGATCAGTTGTGTTGGAAGTCCCAAGACCACTCACATGTTCAATGAGTTTCAGAATACACAGGACTCTGAAGCTGCTGTGTTCTTGGCTGCGTTTCATTACAACCAACAGCATGAGACAGACCACCTCTACTTTTGGCCGGCAGAGCCTGTGGAATGTGTCAGCACCAAATCACAGCACATTAAGTAGTGTTTCTGCTGAAGATGCTGCTGGAGACTGGGTGCTAGGTCTTCATGGTGCTTTCCCTTGCTGGTGCCATTCACCTACTAGTCCTTCACAGGATCCCACTGTCAGGCACTGTATGCTGGCAGTGTGGGCTGACCTGTGCCATTCTATGGAAGTAGTGCCAGGGCAGGGCAAACAGCCTTGACTCTGAAGACTGTAGGGAAGATTTGAGAAGTCCTGTTTCCAGATTCTGGCTAATGGTCCATTCCTGCATGCAACCCTACTAAAGATAACATTTGACCTGTCAAGGTTTTCTATCCATTTCCAATGCTGAATATGCTGAGAAGAATGGGAATCCCAGGACCTTCATGTGCTCATGTGAAACCTATACTTGGACCAGGATGCAATCATCAGAACAGAGCAAGGAAACTCTGCATGGTTCAAAATCAGGAAAAGGAGTACACAAGGGAAGCATCCTATCTCCATACCTTTTCAGTTTATATGTGGAACAGATCATATGGAAGGCTGGGCTCTGTGAGGAGAAAAGTGGCATCAGGATTGGAGGAAGATTCACCAACAACCTGTGTAGTGCATATGACACAACCTTGCTTGCTAAAACTGAGGAGGACTGGAGGCGTTTGCTGCAGAAGGTTAAGGACTGTAGTCTTCAATAGGAATTGAAGGTCAACATCAAGAAAACAAAGATTTTCATCACTGAAGAGATTGAGATTGTTAAGAGCTTCAGCTTGTTTGTCCTCACAATCAGCATTCTTGGTACCAGCAGCCAGGAAATAAAAAAATTAATTGCATTGGAAAAGTCTGCTGTCAGGTACCTCTCCAGAGTACTGAACAACAATGTCAGTCTAGAGACTAAGACACACCTGATCCAGACCATTGTCTTTACAATCACTTGCTATGCATCAGAGAGCTGGACAATGACTAAGGATGACAGAAGAAGAATCAATGCCTTTGAGTTGTGGTGCTGTAGAAGAGTATTGAATATATTGTGAACTGCTAAGAGAACAAACAGGTTTGTCCTGGAGAGGGCGAAAACAGGCTACTCCTTAGATGCAAGGAATTTCAAGCTCTTTCTGACATACTTTGGTCATGTTGCAAGGAGGTACCAGCCTTTGGAGAGGGACATCATGCACAGGAGGGTAGAAGGACAGCACAAGAGAGGAAGAATGAGATAGATAGATTGATTCAGTGACTGGGGAAGTGGGGTTATGTGTGTCAGAGACAAAGAATTGGCTCAAGATAGAGCCGAGTTGTACATAAGGTCTCTATGAGTTTGAATCAACTCAGTGGCACACAACAACAACAACAACAACATATTATACAAGTACATATACTTGTCTACCATCAAGTCAAATCTGACTCATAGCTGACCTTCTAGCAGGTTTTCAGAGGCTATAAATCACACAGGAGGAGACTGACCATATTTATACCTCAAAGCAGCTAATGAATTTGAACTGCCTGTATTTTGGTTGACTATACAGCTTCTTTCCACTAGGCCACAAGAATTTTTTATTAAAAGAAAGTATTTGAGCTGTGGTGCTGGAGAAGAGTATTGAATGCTAAGAAAATGAACAGGAGATCCTGGAGAGGGTTAAACTAGGCTGCTCCTTGAGGCAAGGATTCTGAAACTACGTCTGATATACTTTGGACATGTTGCAAGGAGGGATCAGTCCTTGGAGAGGGATGTCATACTTGGGAGGGTGAGAGACAGCACAGGAGAGAAAGACCATCTCTGAGGTGGATTGATTCAGTGACTGGGGTAATCAGCATAAATGTGTCAGAGATAGTGAGATTGGCACAGGATAGAGCAAGGTTTAGGGCTATAGTACTTAGGGTCATTATGAGTTTCAGGCAACTCGACAGCATATAATCACAATAACATATTTATATAAATATTTTGCTACATATAGAAATATAAAAATAGAAATATATGTGTATATATATATAGTGCTCCTGTGCAATTAACTGCCTCTGAAAACCCACTGAAGGGTAAACTATATATGGGGTTGGTTCTGACTAGATAATAAATACTCAACAACACATGTAGTTCTATATATAGTTCCTAGCTACATATCTTTTAATATACCTATATATACGTATACATATATATGTATATAAAGTGATACAGAGCTATGAGGATCCTGGTGGCACAGTCAGTGGGGAATTGTGCTGTATACTGAAACACCATACCTCTCTGACAGTTTAAAATTTCAGTGTCTCCATGGGAGAAAGATAGGCAATCTCCTACTGTTTAATTTACAGCCTCAGAAAACTAGTGGAAGATTCACTATGAATTGGCTTTGATTCAATGGTAATGAGTGAGTGATACATAGCTGTATGTATGTAATATGTGTGGTTTACGCATTCAATGTCCGTTCATTGGCCCACTAGTTATTCAGTGTTTATTATATCAGCGATTAGTATAGGCATTGAGATTTGAGCAGTCATCTTCCACTTACATTCTAGTTGTTGGAAGGAGGCAATAATAAAAATTCTTTTTCTTTACCATCAAGTCAGAACTAACCCATAGTTGACTCTCCAGCAGATTTTCACAGACAGTTACTTGCACATGAGAAGATAGCCCATCCTTCTCCCACAGAACAACTGGTGGATTTGAACTGTGTTTTCAGGATTTCAGTGCAGACCACCAGGGTTTCTAAAACAAAATTACAAATTTAAATATATGTTAGATGGTAACAAGTCTCATTAAGACTAAGATTGGAAAGGAGTCCACCTTCCTAAGTGGGAAGAGTCTTGGGAGAGGGGCTGTGGTCTTTTCAGCAGAGTGACCAGACAGAGACAACTTAGGAGCAAGGTCTCTTTTGCCTTGCTTATTGATCTATTCTGCATGCTGCTTCCTGGATACTGCAGTGCTGCTTATGAAGGGAGTATTCAGGAAATGATCAGTGCATGAATAGAAAATCCAGAGCTATTTAGAGTTTTTACAGAAAAAGTTCTGTCATTTTAATTTTAAAAGTCTTAAATCCCTCCAAATCATCAAGTATATGAACGGTAATTTTTTTTTATTCTCCTTTGGCAATGGGCTGGGTGCACTTTGTTACTTGTCAAAGTTTTGCAAGTTCGGTTTTATCTAAAGGCACCTGGGAGAAAGGCCTAATGATCTACTTACTAAAAAGCTCGGAATTGGAAACCCTGCTAGCACAGTTCTCCTGAGGACATATGTGGTCACCATGTGGTAGAGCTGACTTCATGACAACTCAGTATCAGTCAGAACCCAATCCATGGCAGTAAGTGAAGTGTGTGTGTGTGTGTGTGTGTGTGTGTGTGTGTGTGTATAAAATCTTTACCTATTTGTGTCCTAGTGGGTAAAGGAATTTTGCTGCCAACTCAAAGGCAGGTAGTTAGAATCCACATGCTGCTCTGAGAAAGATGGGCAGTCCCTTCCTCCTGATGACCCAGTTAGTTCCAACTTGAGAGCACAGAACAACGTTTGTGTGTGTGTGTATTTATATATTTATAAATGTATTTGTTTAACTAATTCATTCCATTAAAAATATATTCATATTTATATATGAGCTCTAGTAACTTGGTATATGTATATACACACACACATATACATATGTGTCTCTGGTGGCCAAATAGTCAGTCAGGAGCTTCACTGTCAACCCAAATATATATGGTAGGAATCCAGCAGCTGCTTCACAGGAGAAAGAGAAGCAATCTTTTCCCATGTGATTTATAGCCTCTAAAACCCTTTGAAGGATCAGTCAAGAGTCTCTTCTGCCTCAATGGCACATAACAATGAGAGAGAGATGGATGTATCCAGAGAAATGGCTCTGCTTTAGAGGCTGGTCAGTCCCAGGTCTGTGGCATGTAGCTGATTGTAGAGGCTAAATCCAAAGTCAGCAGGCAAAACCTACTGCTGGCTCAAATCCAAAGAACTGAGGTGAAGAGTCAGATACAGGATAGAGACCTAGCAAAAAGCAAGCCAGCTAGCTCTACCAGACTTCCTTATCTACTTGCTGCAGGCCACACCCTTGATGAAACTTCCCCTCATGGATCTCCATGAAGGAAATGATTACACTGCATTAGACCTCTTCAAGGGAATGACCGCATCACAACCACCAAAACCAGAAACCCAGAGGCTGCTCAGCTGACCAGCTTTAACCATCACACATCCCCAATGCTGGCTCTCAGATGCTCAGGGGATGGGAATGCTGGCAGCTGGGTGTACAAGTCTCATGGAGTCTAGGTACATGACATAGAGGCCAGAACATCATTTAAGATTTGCTCAGGTACGTCAGTTAAGAGAAGCAGCTGGGAGAGGTTCCAGCCATGCATACAGGTTGTTTGTGCCTCATACATTTTCATTAATAGAAAATGCCAGGCTCTAACCAGTGCAGCCATTTAACAGATGAAGATACCAGATCAAGAGCCAAGCAACTTGCCTGTGAATACACAACAGTTCAGGGGCTCATTTAAGACCTAAAGCCCAGGTCCCTGAAGTTTAGGAAGATTCCTAAAGGACTTAGACAAAGTCTTAAGGAAACAACATATAGTCCTAGTCAGTTGTCTCTGTTTAAGAATATCCCACTATGTCTTTTCACCTGGATCCTTCCCATTTGCTTCCTCCCTCCCTCCACCACCAACTTTGCAGCCCTGCGGCTTCATCCCTGCCCATTCTCACCCCTTTGCTCTCCCCGCCTTGTGTTCCTATACATGTTTTACTAGTTATCCACCTATTTTTAAAATAATACTTTAATGCAGTATTTGTCCTTATGACACTGCATTAGTTCACTCAGCATAATGCTTTCCAGCCTTTCTCAAGTTATGTAGTATTTTTCAAAATTGTTGTTCCAGAGTACTGCATAGTATTCCATAGTGTGAATGTACCATACTTTATCAATCCATTTAGTTGTATTGGACATTTGGGCTGTTTCTGTGTTCTTTCAATGCTGAATAATATTTCTAGGAACATTGGTGTATAAGTCTCAGTTTGTGTCTCAGTTCTAATTTCCTTAGGTTATATTCTTAGTAGTGTAATAGCTGTGTCGTGACGGGCAAGCTCCAAAACATAATGCATGAGAATGATTGTGCTTCCACAATGTGAATAAAGAATAGTGTGAAACACAATGTATATAAACTTTGTAAGCAACCAATAAAAAAACAAAACCAAAACCTAATGTAAAATGGACTGGAAAAAAAAAGAATAAGATTCCACCACAAAGAGCATGGGCTAAGATTCATGAACTGGTTCCTAGCTCTCCTGCTATTGGCCGTGTCGTCCCAGTTGTACTTACCTGGCCCACTAGATGCGGTCAAAGTCAAGTACAATGATTCCAGAGGGTGAGGAACTATTTTTATTTTGTACTTATTTCTTTTATGTCCATAGAAAAAAGTCCACCAGGGCAGTGACCACCTCACACCTATGGTTTCATAAAGGTTATTGCTAGAAAAAGTCATATATACACATGTGTGTCTGAGAATCCTTGGGTAGTACTAAGGATTTAAAAGCACTCTGCTACTAATCAAAAGTTTGGATGTTTAAGTCCAATCAGAGGTGCCTCCATAGAAAGATCTGGTGAATCCCCTTCTAAAACATTAGCCATGGAGTGCCATGTGGAGCACTTCCACTCTATAAAGCATGGGGTAGCACCCTGAAGAACCTCCGCAGCAACTGGCTTGGTTTATGTATCATCATGGAATTTTGTGTCCCCATAAAATATGATCTGATGTAATAGCTATCCATTTTGCAGTATGTGTTCTCACTCTAATCTCTATATGCTATTGAGGCAGGAGTAGAGTAGATTCTATCTTAAATCACAAACTTACTTCAGTCCCACCTTCACTCAAGTCACATCTTTTATCTTACAAGAGATAGAAGGAGAAAAAGAATCCGAGAAAAGGGTCTTCATTGCCACCAAAAAAGATGAGCTGGATCAGAGTGCACTCTTTATACCCAAGGCCGCTCAGCTCAGAACCTCTTAGACCCAGAGAGAGATTGATCTCAAAACACATGGAACTATCCAAGGATTGCCAGGCCCACAAATGTTGAGAGGAGACAAGCAACTTCCTCTAGGGGTGGTACTCTGAATTTAGAATTCCTAACTTTCTAAACTGTGAGAGAATAAATAATCCTAGTGGCAAGAAGCTGTGCTGCAATCCCAAAGGCCCACAGTTTAAGGCTGCTTCATGGGAAGATGGACAGTCTCCTTCTGTGCAATGAACTGCCTCTGAAAACCTGCCGGAGATTCAGCTATGGGTCGGTTCTGATTCTCTGGTACACAACAACAACAAGGCTGTTAAAGACTTCCACTTGTAACATTTCTGTTATAGCAGCACCAAATAATTAAGTCCTGTATATGATAATATATGTATATACAAAGTGATTATTACCTATAAAAAAGTTATTATTAACTTAAAGGCAAATTTTAACAATGTTTTAGAAGAAACGTACTGTGTCTGTGTACTGTTGACTTGGAACCAATGAATAGCTGACCTCTGGCAGGCTTTTCCTGTGATAGAGTTAGGACTTTCGGTATTTTAGCAGTTCTCCTGACTTCTGAAAGGGAGGAAGACTTAAAGTGCTTGCTGCAGAAAATCAAGGACTACAGTCTTCAATATAGATTGCATCCCAGTGTCAAGGGGGGAAAAATCCTCACCACTGATAGGAAACATCATGGTAGATAGAGAAAAGATTGAAACTGTTGACGACTTAATCTCACTTGGATCCACAGTCAAAACCCTTGGTACTGGCAGTCACGAGATTAAGAAATGTATTGATTGCACTGAGAATGTCTGCAGTCAGGGACCTCACCAAATTATTGAGGAGCAATGATGTCAGTTTGAAGATCAAGGTGCACCTGATTCAGGCTATGGTCTTTTCAATCATGTGATATGCATTTGAGAGCTAGACAATAAGGATGACAGAAGAAATGATGCCTATGAGCTGTAGTAGGAGGGAAGAGTAGTGAATATCCATGAACTACAAAAAGAACAAACAGACATCTTGGAGAAGGTTCAGCCAGAGTGCTCCTTAGAGGCAAAAATTACAAAGATTTGCCTGGCATACTATGGGCATGTTGCTAGGAAAAGCTATTCATTGGAGAAGGACATTATACTTGTAAAGGTGGAGGGATCATGAAGGAGAGGGAGAGACCCTCAAACCAAGTGAATTGACACAGTGACAGTAGCAGTGGGCTGAGTGTGCCAGAGATTGTGAGGATGGCACAGGATAGGACAGGGCTCAGATCTGTTGTTCACAGGTCACTGTGGGTCATACTTCACTCAAGGAACTTAACAACAGCAACAAAGCAGTTCTCCTGAGAAGAAGCTGAGGCACAGCCCTTCTAGTCAAGTAGACTGAGAACCGCAGACCAGAAGGACCCCACTTGGTGTCAGGAAGAGGCTCTTGTCTTCAGCAGATAGTGACAAAGGGTCCAAAACATGATGAACAAAATTGGGAATGATCTTGAAATGGCAGATATTTTGTTCCGTTTATGTTCTCCACAGTAATGATCTAAAAGTCTCTGATTTTTCCTGTTGGTAGTATTCTCACCTCTCATCACTGAAATTTCTTTCTCAAGATGGAGGTAGGGTTGAGTGAGATCCAAGCTCCTTCTGTGAGGTCGGTTGAGAGTTCCGTGGCCATCTGGGGTGGCCAGAGCCAATGGACACCGGTGAGTTGTCTAAATTGAGGTGGATGTCCAGTGGCTGCACTAGTGCTGCCTTTTCTCTCTCGTCTTCTCAGGGCCCAGTAAGGGAGGGAGGGCTAGGTGCACTAGGTGTCAGGGAACTCCAGACTCTCCTGTGCTCCAGGAACAGCTGTGGGCATTGTACATTGTCATCAAATCTTTAGTATTTTTTTAAATTTCTTTTAGCTTACTTACAAAATTTGAATACATTGTTTTCAAGAACAAATTCTTTGAAATTCCGTCACCTCCTCACCCATCAAATTGTACAACCCTATGTACATCCCTCCCACTCCCCCTGCACATCCACATCCCTCTGCTTCTAAGCTCTCCCATCCCTCTTGGATCCTTATACTCATTCTACAATAATGGTTTGATACAAAAAACCTTTTCACTGGTTTGTATGTAATCATTCATATACATCGTGTTTTGTACATGTACTTCGTGTTTTATACAATATTCATTTATGTTGTGTTTCATTGATGTACCTTGTGATTTATATAGTCATTAATATGTATTATTTTATATAATTAATCACTATTGATCAAGAAATTGAGGAAATGAACAGAAGAGTTCAAAGCACAGCTCAGGAAGACAAAGCAAAGTATTACAATGACATGTGCAAAGAGCTGGGGTCAGAAAATCAAAAGGGCTTAACTCAGCATTTCTTAAGCTGAAGGAATTGAAGAACAAATTCAAGCCTTGAGTTGCAATACTTAAGGATGCTTTAGGCAGAATTATAAATGATCCAGGGAGTATTAAAGAAGCTGGAAGAAGTATACAGAGTCACTGTATCAAAAGAAATTGGCTGACACAGAAGAATTTAATGAAACAACATATGAGCAAGACCCTGTCATGATGAAGGAAGAAGTTCAAGCTGCTCTGAAAGAATTGCCAAAAAATAAGGCCCCAGGAATTGATGGCATACTAATTGACATATTTCAACAAACAGACGCTGCCCTGGATGTGTTCACCAAGTTGTGCCAAGAAATCTGGAGGACATCCACCAGGACAACAGACTGGAAGAGATCAATATTTGTTCCCATTCCAAAGTAAGGTGATCCAACAGAGTGTGGATCACATGCAAGCAAGATTCTATTGAAAATTATCAAAAAATGACTAAAGCAGTACATCAACAGAGAACTGCCAGATGTGAAAGCTGGATTTAGAAGAGGCTGTGGTACTAGGGATATTATAGCTAATCTTAGATGGTTCTTGGCTGAAAGCAGAGCATACCAGAGGAATGTCCATCTATGTGTCGTTGACTATGCAAAGGCATTTGACTATGTGGATCACAACAAACTGTGGCTGTCTCTGGGAAGAATGGGAATCCCAGACACTTGATTGAACTTATGTGAAACTTACACTTGGACCAGGAGGCGGTCGTCAGAACAGAGCAAGGAAACACTGCATAGTTCACAATCAGGAAGGGTGTATGCCAGGGATTTATCCTGGTCTCCATACCTTTTTTATCTATATACAGAACAGATTATACGGGAGGCTGGACTCTATGAGGAGGAATGTGACATCAGGATTGCAGGAAGACTCATCAATAACCTATGCAGAACACAACCTTGCTCGCTGAAACTGAGCAGCACTTGAAGTACTTGCTGCAGAGGGTCAAGGACTGTAGCTTTAAATATTGATTGAAGCTAAACATCAAGAAAACAAAGATTCTCACCACTGGGCCAATTGACAGTATTATGATAGATGGTGAAGAGATTGAAGTAGTTAACAGCTTTGGTTTACTTGGCTCCACAATCAACACTCTTTCCCCCCTTCCCCTTTTTTCTGCCTCCCTTCTCCCCTTTCCCTTGCCCGTTTGGACCTTTATACATATCTTGTTCAGTTATCCTCTTGCATTTACATTAGTAGACCTTCACTCCTTTGCACACACATTTGGGAATTTCTTAGATCTGAGACCTGGTGTGTTGCACAGTGCCTTGTGCCCATGTGCCTCTCTTTTCTTTTCTGTTCCCCTGGAGGGATGTGGACCTATAGCCTCTTCAAACCCAGATTCCATGCATTCCAGAGCAGGGCCTCAGCCCCTCTTTACAGCCTCAGCCCTTTCCTGGAGCTCAGGCATACCTATTTGCTGAACCATGTACATTTCTAAAGTAACAACTGAGCACCAGCTGATGCACTACTGGGGCCCCTGTTCCTGCATTCTTTACTATGGAAGATTCCCTCCTTGTGAAATTCCCTGGACATGTGGCAAGACTGTGATCAGAGATGAGGTGCTGACTCTGGCCTGCACAGGCATGTTTCCCCTCCTCCTGTTGCCCAGTCAGTGGGGTCACCTCCACATCAGAATCTGGGAGACAGAAAAAGTAAAAAAATGTCCAAGTTTTCTGGGACCCAGAGCCATTTCACTTGTCCCATCTATAAAATAGTACTGATACCTTCCTTCCTCATAGGGTTGTTGTTGTTGTTATGTGCCGTTGAGTCGCTTGCGACTCATAGCGACCCTATGTACAACAGCCCTAAACTCTGCTCTGTCCTGTGCCAATGGAATTGTCTCTGACACTCCCATCCCAATTATCCCAATCACTGAATCAATCCACCTCATAGAGGGCCTTCCTCTCCTGTGCTGTCCCTCC
>NW_006400038.1:1617856-1656759 GCF_000299155.1 Elephantulus edwardii
TGAAACCAACCCCATTTTTTCTCACCTTTTCATCCCCAGCATAGTAAATCATATAATCGTCTGATTCAAAATGTCCCATGCCAAGCCATCTCATTTCGCCTATACCTATATGTCAATATTTATGCATTCCATTTCTTTCTTAACAATGTCCAATTTTCCTACATTCATGCTTCTCACATTCCATGTTTCAATCACTAGTGTCTGCTTACAGCTGTTCCTTCTCTGTATTCCTAAGATCTCAGTCTCAATTGCCATGTCTGCTAGTCCTAGCAATAGTCTAATTGTGCTCTACCGTACATAGGGTTTTTGAAAGCCTGTCTGCCCTACCCATTTTTCTTTTTTTTTTTTTTAATCTGTGATGCAGCATCTCAAACACTATACACTTTCTGTCACCATTCTCTACCCGCTAGAATGTGCAGTTCGTTAAGGGCAAAGAGCTTGTTCATTCAGTTATCCAGCAGCCCCTGGAACAGTGCCTGGCACATAGTAAGCACTCCGTGAGTTGTATTACATGAATGAGTGGATGGACAGACAAATGAATGCAAACAAAGTGCAATTTCTAGAGGAGCGCTGGTGGTTTTGTATCAAGGATTTTGGCAAGAGAATGTGGTGAATTTGAATCACTCTTCTACTGGCCAGCTCGATGAATTCAGCCTGCTCCTTCACCTCTCCAGACCGCATCGTCAGTTGCTGGTTGTGTGGGAGGCTGTTTCCTGCACAGAGTAACTGTGGGACAAGAGTGACAGGTGTGCATACGCTCTCCTTGGCACCTAGCGTAGGGCCTGCACATAGTGGGACTGGGAGACGCCAGCTGAGCTGCCCTTCCCACCTCTCAGCACCCTGGCTCCAAGGCCTGAGGGAGTAGCTCCGAGCTCAGAACCAAACGCCTTGTGGAACCAGTGAATTAAGTTTCTTGTCAAGAATTTGGAGCAACACAGCAGCCGCCTCCTTTGTCCTCCTGCCATTTGCATTCTGTGGTCTGTTACAACTTTCTGAACATCTATTTGTCTTCACTGTCGGCCCTCTGTTCTCTCTGAAGTGGGGAGTGCCTCCACTCCATTTTCCCCTCACATTTTGACTTTCTGCCTTTTCAGTCTTTGAGGAACTTCAAGGCTTGTGAAGGAAACCACATTTTCTCTGCCACTGCCCCCTGCCATGCTCACTCATCATTGTGTTTTGAATGTGTGTATTCAGAGCAAGAAAAGGAGAGCCTGTGACAGATCCAGGACTTGAAGTCCATGTTCCTGGCTTGTAGAAACAGGACACTCAGACAGTGAGACCACCACACAGGTGACAGCTCTCCCCTCTACCCCCAAGGGAGGTTAAGGACCTGAGGCACCTGCAGCCCTAATGATCATGACATTGCTGCCACCTGCTGGCAGTGTCCTCTGACTCCAGCAAGGAAATAGGCCTCCTGGCTACTGGACTTTCAAATGAAAATGCAAATAATGTCAACATGGACTGAGAGGCATTAGTGTCTTTGTGGAAACATTTCAAAAATGCTCTTGCTGACCGAGACTACTAAGGAGAACCAGAAATGTTTCATTTCAGGACATTGGACTCAGAGTTGAAGTTGCTGGGCCACCAGTGTTTGTGTGCTTGATGCCAGAACCCAGGCACAATATCTGACCCTGTCTAGGTCCTTTCTGCAGTAGGAGAATAATCCCTTAGGGAGATGCACAGTTAAATCAGGATGGCAGTGGGGGTGAAGGGCTGTGCTGGGGCTGGAACCCCAGCACAGCTGTGTCCAGGTTGTTCACTCAAAGCTTAATAGACTCATTATTGATCACACTCAGAGAGGCCCTGGCTGGCCTTCTTCCCTCAGCCCCTTGAGATTGCTCAGAATTGCTTGCCTTTGTATCTCCTCCTGGGATCTCTGTGGCACTGGGCCACTGTTTTAAGCACAGATGTGTGCAAGACAACATTTTGTAATGTCAGTCCTTGAATGTCTATTTTATTCATCGTCAGTCTTGGTAACCCAAGAGCAGCATCTTGTTGTGTATCGTCAAGTCACAACTGACCCATAGCAGATCCTCCAGTGAGTTTTGAGAGGCAGTAAGTCACACGGGAGGAGACTACCCATCTTTCTCCTGCAGAGTGGCTGGTGGTTCAAACCACATGCCTTTGGGTTGACCAGAGCTCCCTTAAGCTCCTGGGTGACCATAATAGTGGTGATACTTATTTCCAAGCCTGCTGGCCTTGAGCTGGTGCTGACCCATAAGGATGTGTGTAAGAAAGCAGAGTGGCCCTGAGCATTTCTTGTGGCTGTTGTCTAAGCGGAAGCAGACAAACCATCGGACCTATCTTCCCTGGCCTCCCAGAGGAGATCGAAACTACCAGCCTTTAAGTCAGCACTCAACTGCCACCCATTTTTACCATTCAGTGCAAAACTAATTGTTTCCTGAGGGCTGACTCTGTGCCAGGTGCTGTACGTTATACATTTTTCATTTCATTTTTCCAATTTATTCAGCCAACAGTTAATGAAATGATTATGTCCTAGACACACAGTATTACATTCTTAGCCTATAAGACAGGTTCTCTCTTTTCAGTCACAAGACTTTTAAATCTCTATATTAAAGGTTTTACAGATGAGAGAACTGGGGTTCAGGGAAGTCACAGGACCCACCTACTCCTTACACAGCTGGCCCTGGAGCCCAGTGAGTCCCACTCAGCTGTGCAAATGAGGAGTGCAGGGACCATCTGCTCCTCTGGTTTCCTGGCCTCGCTCTGCCTCTGTGTAGCCTGAGCTGGCAATCCTGGTCCCTGCTGGTGTCGCTGAGCTTTCCAGACTGCTGTTCTTTGATAGCTGCTCAGAGTTCTAGCATCTCAGCATTAGGGCTTGGGTTCTGGCCTTGCCCAGTGTGGGCACCCTGTAATAGCCTGGTCATCCTCCTGTCGGCCCCTCTTGTAACAAGGAAGTGCTTCATGTGCACTTAGGCAACTCTTTACTCAATGATTTGAATGTTGAGAATCTTGTCAGCACTTTTCCTCTCTTTTTTCAGTTGCATCCTCTGGTTTGTCAGGGCTGTGCTGTGAGACAATCCTCCAAAGTGAGAATTGTTATGTACCATCAAGTCAGAGCTGACCCTCCAGCAGGTTTTCAGAGGCACGAAATTGCACGAAAGGAGATTGCTCATCTTTCTTGCAAGGGACAACTGGTGGATTTGAAACACTTGCCTTTGGGTTGGCAGCAGTAAGGAAATGTGCCACTGGCAGTAGCCACTAGGGTCTGAAATGCTTGTGAATGTAATGTAGAGCTGTTGATTTTTCCCTGTCCAAGCAAAGAAGATAGAAAAAAAAAATAAGTATCAGAGAAACAATTATCCCAAAAGACTGATGGGCCACACTGGCTTCCACCTCTGGAGCCCTGAGACCCACAGAATTAGACAGCTATGACTGCAGTGGGGCACCGTAGGTTGTTCAATGTGTGGAACAAAATGGAAATACATGAAACTAGCCAGGCGTACTAGTCTGATAGAGATTGGTGGCCCCCTGGAGACTCTGTCTCTCAGACATTCTTCAACCCTGGAGCAAAACTCACCCCTGAGGCTGGACGTTCAGCAAACCAAGACAGACCTGTAAGATGAGCAGTGACACCTGAGAGGTGCATCTTCCTTACAGAAACCAGCCACCTAAGATCAAGTGCAGCCTCTGCCCTGGGACAAAGCTCAGCAGGCAGGAAGGGGAAGGGCCCAAGGGCTAATGGAAGAAGTGGAGTGGTGTGATTGGACTGTAATAGAATCTTTGTTATGTGCTGTTTAGTACATCTCATAGCAACCCTGTGAACAGATCTTCACCCTGTCCTGTTTTGTACCATCCTCATCAGCTCAGATGTACTTGAGCCTATTGTGGTTGCCACTGTGTCAATCCATGTGGTTGAGGGGCTTCCTTTCTTTCGCTAACACTCCGACTTTCCAAGCATGACGTCCTTCTCCAAGGACTGACACGGACCACTCCTTATAACATTCCCAAAGTATGTGAGATGAAGCTTTGCCGGTAGCACTTTGCTCTGTAAACTTTCACTTAAATTACATTTATATAAATAAAAAAAAACTCCCCCTCGGTGTGCTAGGCCTCAACTTACAAACTTGGCATCCCTGGGATTCCTTGCCAGGCTTGGCTTTAGAGTGCGTCTAGTTCCCATAGAGCAGTGGTTCTCATTTAGGAGTTCCGATGGTGTATTTCACAGAGAATCGGTGTGCTGACCCAAAGGGCCTTCTTTGGTGGCTTGAATCCACCAGATCCTGAGTGGGGAAAGATGACCAGTCTCCTCCCCTGTGATTTTCAGCCTCCAAAAACAGAATAGATTCCATCTCGATGGCAATGAGATAGATAGATAGATCTGGAACTGAGGAGAGGTTTGTCCATGTCTGGAATGGTTTCCAGTTGTTACGTTTTGTGAGGGGAGAATCTTCAGACATCTGTTAGATGTTCTTACACAGAACAAGAGAACTCCAGAAAGACAGAGCATCCCTGCAGTAGGCATGGATCTTGCTGTGGTCTCAGCATGGTGCCAGAGGTGGATGCTGGTTCTTGCACTCTGCTCCCCTCACTGTCTGTGCTGCACATTGACAGCCCAGCCCTAAGACAAAGCTTGGAGGGGAAGCTGCATTCAGGCTCCATGGCTCCCTCTCTCCTCATCTCTCTGATGTTCCACCCTGTAGATCCCTGCTGTGTCCAGCTGTCCCAAACTCTGAGCCCTATATCTTACCTCCTCAGTGAGCTGGATTGTCCTGGGTAGAGGGCTGGTGACCTGGGGTTCTCCTCCTCCCAGAAATCTCAGTCTTGCCCCACCTATTATCAGTCACTACAAAGCAGTTGCCACTTACATTTCTGTGCTTCAGGCGGAAGAGGAGGAGTAGTAGTGTGATAGCTGTTACTCCATTATCAATAGAAATACTCTGCTCAAAGCTCTGTTCTGGTCCCTCCCAAGTGAAAATTAAGCCCAGCCAGCTCACCATGACCAGGACTCGGGACTCCTTGGCCCCCATACTGCTTTGGGCATCCCAGACTCATTCCTACTGTGGCTCCCAACTTGCTGGCCCCTGTCTCAGTCAGTGAACCCCAGACGTCCCTCTGATTCTGCAGATTTCAAGTCCAAAGTAAAACTGAGTTAAAACATCCACCACTAAATGACTTTAGCAAAGTCCTGTTTTAGGTTTTATTCATGAGATATAAATAGTCACATGGCTTTGTTGCCTTTCGATGTCAACTATGCCTGTAGTCTGAATGACAGCTACCCATGAGAAAATTCAAGGTGTTGTCCCATGCAAATGCTTTTCCTAACCCAGAGCCTGGTTCCTATCAGGTTCCTGTGAGTGCTAATAGGGGAATGAGTACGTAGATGAGTAATTGATGTATGGATGGAGTACACGCCATCAGAGTGGCTTAGATAAATGACCACAGAGAACAAAATTATTTACAACTAAACATGCCAAAGGAGACCTTATGAAACAAGGAGACTTTGATTTGATCCTTAAAGAATAGTGAAAGGAATATGTTGAATATATGCAGGAACCTCAGTAGTTTAAGCTGGCTGTGGGTTAGATTTGTGTCAGGGCATAGTAAAAATAAGACTGATGTTCAAATTATTAATCATAGAGAAACTTTAATAAATTATTCTTCTAAGTAGTATAGCACTGATCTGTCCATTTGCTGTACAGAGGTAACTCGTGGTTGCTGTGACACTGATGTCTGTCAAATGTGATAACAATGACCAAGGGTGAACAGAGTTTGGTGGAGCTTCCCAATCAAAACAAGCTTGTAAGCAGGTGTGGCATCTACTTCCAAAATAGCTCACCTCCGGAAACTCTGTGAACCTGGAGAAAGGACGAAAGTGATACAGGTGTTCAGGTCTTTCATTCATAGGGTTGCTATGAGTCGTTTGTGACTCTGTGGCACTTAACAATAACAAACATGCCTCAAAAAAAAAAAAAGAGAAGGAAAAAAGAAATAAGGCTGAGACAGAAAACTGTGGCTCCCTCCTCAAACCAAAGATATCAAGCCAAAGAGTTCAGGGGTCAGCAGAGGGCTGTTGTGTGCCTTTGAGCCAGAGATTGACTGACATGAGCAGAGCTGGAATCACACGTGAGGTGTTGTCATAAGTCAGAACCAACAATTCAGACAAATGCACAGGGTTTGGCTGTGATGAAATCTTAAGCATCAAAACCAACTTCTGAATTTTGACTTCATGTGATCTGATCATGTGACTTGTCCTCTCAGCCTCAGTTTCCTCATTTATAAGCTTCTGGAGAGTTTCTGTGTCAGCATCTTCAAGTGCTGAGGGATCTAGAAAAGAATTAATTTGGAGATGAAGACAAAAGTGGAGGGTCCATTTAAATGGCCTTGTTTTTAGGTCCAACAGGGAAGAGCTGTTTACCAAGAATAAAGGAGGCTGAGGTAGAAGGAAGACCCCCTACTGGAAGTAGCAGATTTGGGGCAGATACAGATGAGAGGATTCCTGTAAAGCAGCCCACCTCATGCTGTTTGTGGAGTTTTTCTTGTTCTCTGCAGAAGCTCTGGAGACACAGGGAGTGGAGACACTGGGGCTCACTCTGAAGAACGCTTGAAGCAGACATTCAAGATGCACCTGTTGTGTGCCTGGACCAGCAGGCAGGAAGAGTCCAGGGGTGAATGTGCAGGCTCAGAGAATGGCTGTGACCATGAGTGCACAGCAGTCTCCCCAGTGGCTGTGTGCACATGTGTGCTCAGGGACCTGTGACCTTAGAAGAGCATTCAAGGCAGACTGACATGTCATACAAGTCAGTGTTCTGTGTTCAGAAAAGGTTCAGGTGGACACAAACTTTGTAAGTAAACCAGTATTTTTAAAAAGGAGAAGAAAAGATGCAAAGCCTCTGGGACCAAATAATCCAAGCAAGAAAGGGTTCCTGAATGCTAGGGCACCCTTGCCTGCCTCTGCTCGTGCTCCAGAGGGGCAAGATCATTACAGAGCTTCCTGCAAAGAGCCCCAGCTCTGATGTAATCATTTGATTATAGAATAGCTCCTTTCAGGAGCCCAACCTCTAGGACTATTCTCTCCAGAATGGAAACCACAAACCAGAATTACTATGTAAATGAATTTAAATCAAATGGAATAAAGCATTCTGTTTCTCAGTTGAGTTAATAAAGGTTCAGGTCTCACTCACTCTCTATGGCCATTGTTGGATCACACGAGTCTAGAGCATTTCTATTCACTTTCGTGGGAAAGGGTCCAGAGCGCACAAGAGTCTCAGATAACTGAAGCTCAATTTGTGCCATGTACTTAGAAATGGAGCAAAGATGCCAGGACTGATTCCCCACAAGCATGCTAGTAATGTCTGGAAGAGCTCAAAGAATGCCCACTGAAGAATCAGGACATAATTGTAGCCACAGTTCTCTGGTCAGAAGGATCACCCCGGGAAGCATTAGAGAAGCTGTGATAGTTGCACATGCTGTGGGACCAAGCTAGGCAGAGCACTGTGAACACATTCAGATACGGGTACAGAGCCCGGCACCATATTTGCCAACCAGTTTTAACCTTCTCCTGAACAAGAAGTGCTGTTGAACACTTTACCCCTACAAATTCTACCTCTCCGACCATCAATGCCATTGTTACTACTTTTTTGGATTTTTGTTGTTATTATGTGTCATTGAGTTGACTACCCATCATGGCAACCCTGTGAACAGTAAGTCTGCATCTGCCCCATCTTTGGGATCTCTGCCTACTGTTAATCAGCATGTCTATCTTCCTGAGGCTCTTTCTCTGTCTCTGACCCTTTGCCCTTCCCAGCATGGTATCTTTTACCACAGACTGTCTCCTGCTGGCCACATGCCTAAAGTATGTAAGACAAAGTTTCACCATCCTTGTCTCTGAGGAGCATCCTAGTTGTACTTCCTCCAACAGAGAATTATTTGTTCTTTTTTCAGTCTATGTGATATTCAGCATGCTTCACTGACACTACAATTCAAAGGAATTTATTCTTCTCTGGTCATTCTTATTTACTGTCTGACTTTCAGATGCATATGAAGCAATTGAAAGCACCTTAGGCACACCTAAGTCTTTAAACTGACATCTTAGCTTTTTAGCACCTCGTTGTGAACTTTTCTAAAAGATTTCTCCAATGCAATACTCCTTTTGATTTCCTGACTGTTGCTACTATGGTTGTTGATTGTGAAAGATCCAAGTAAAATGAAATAATTGACAACTTTGTTGTTTTTTCCTACTGCTCCAATGAAAGGATTTTTGTTTTCTTGATGTTGAGTCATAATACATATTGATGGCTGTAGCTTTTTATCTTCTTCAGTAAATAAAGACTTCGTCTTCTTCACTTTCAATAAACAAGGTTTTGTAATCTATAGAAGGCAAGTTGTTGATGAGTCTTCTTCCAATCCTGCTTTCACATTCTTTAGTATCATTGACTTTTTAATACTGCTATATTATTTTTTTATTTTTAAATCTGTTAAGAGAACAAACAGGTTCATCCTAGAAAGGGTGAAACCAGGCTGCTCCTTGGAGGCAAAGATTCTGAAGCTTCGTCTGACATACTTTGGACATGATGCAAAGAGGGAGCAGTCCTTGGAGAGGGACATCATGCTTGGGAGACTGGAGGGACAGCACAGGAGAGGAAGACCCTCGATGAGATGGATGAATTCAGTGACTGGGGTAATGAGGTTAGGTGTGTCAGAGACAGTGAGATTGGCACAGAATAGAGCAGGTTTTAGGGCTGTTGTACATAAGGTCACCATGAGTTGCAAGTGACTGGACAGTACATAACAACAACAACAACAATGTTACATGAACAAATTTTCAAAACTTTTCATGATTTCTTCTTATTCTTTTCAGTCTTTTCCATTGGAGTACACTTACTTCTCCCTTCTACCTAACATGGTTAGTTTCCAAAGACCAGATTATTGTGGGAAAATCATCATTATGCAAAAATGGAGGATGAATGTCACAATATGGAGAATGACTACTGCACAAGATGGAAGATAATTGCATCATTATATAAATTCCAGATTACATCAGTATAGAACTGACAGATGACATCAGTATGTAATTGCCAAACCACTGAGATCATGTTCTAACCAAGTTGCCAACCATCATAGCCAACATTTCCATCACCTTGTACCTCAGTGTTCATTACTGCCCAATGTGTGCTGTTCTTAATACACAAAATAACTAGAGTACACTTTTTGTTATTGCCATGTGTGCAAAATATCCCAGAGTTAGAGGTAAAAAGTAACATTTTTTGTTGTGTACCATTGTGTGACAGCTGACCCTCTATCAGGTTTTCAGAGGATGGGAGGAGATTACCCATCCGTCTCCCACAGAGCAACTCGTGGATTCTCACTGCTCACCTTTGTGCTGGCAGCACACTCCCTACCACTAAGCTACCATTGCTGTGCATCTGACAGTTGGACAGTGACTAAGGGTGACATAAGAAGAATTAATGCCTTTGAACTGTGGTGTTGGAGAAGATCCCATGGACTATCAAAGGAACAAACAGATATGTCACTGAGAAGGTGCAACCAGAGTGTTCCTTTGAGGCAAGGATGATGAAACTATGTCTCATTTATTTTGGATATGTTAGGAATAACCTAAGAGAGGTTATTCCTTGGATAGGGACATCATCCTTGGGAGGTGGAGGAGCAATGACACAGAAGAAGGACCTTTCCAGGAGGGTCAACACAGTGATTATGGCAGTGGGCTTGAGTGTGTAGAAATTGTGAGGATGGCATGGAATAGGACAGTGTTCAGATCAGTTGTTCATAGGGTCACTATGAATTGTACTAGAATTGGCAGCACCAAACAACAAGCCACCAGAGCTCCCTTAAAAGTAAGGAGTAAGTGCATATCCTTTAGTGGTTCTTTCCCCAATGACTTGTGGAAACTAAGATCTCAGCCTGTGTGTCTTTAAAAATAAGTGTTAGATTATTACATTTAAGTAGCTGGCTAAGACATTCGAGGATAAGTTTCAAGTTATGGGGGTTTTTTGTTTCTTTGTTTGGGATTTTTTTTTCTTTTGTATTGTGCTATGAATGAAAGTTTACAGAGCATTATGTTTATTCAATGATTCATGAGCCTTTTGTTCCGTAACTTTACAGTACCCACAGTTTTCATTGTTCATTTATTTTATATTGTCTTTTCTTTCACCCATATTAATAAGTATTTACCATGGACTGCCAAGAGAACACCTAGTGAAGGTGAAACCAAGTTGCTCCTTGAAGACAAGAATTTTGAAGCTCTGTCTCACATACTTAGGCCATGTTGTCAGGAGGACCAGTCCTTGGAGAAGGATATCATTCTTGGAATGGTGGAGGGACAGCGCAAGAGAGGGAGACCCTTGATGAGTTAGATTTTTGCAGTAACTGGGGTAATGGGAGTACATGTGTTGGAGATAGTGAAATTGGCTCAGGTTGTGTGTAGGGTCACTATGAGTAGACTTGATGGCACATAGCAACAACATCTATTATTCAACTTTTTACTTTGTAAGCACTTTTCTCTTTCCTTCCCTGGTAACTATACCAGAATGATTCTCACGGTGTGTAAATCTTTCCTTTTTGATTATAATAATGCTCTTGTATAATAGTTGTCTTTTTGTGACTGACTCATTTCACTCATTTCGTTTCACCCTCTAGATTCACCTATATTATGCAGTGTTTCACAAATTCTTTATTTTTTTTCAGTGTTACATAGTACTCTATTGTCTGAATATAGTTTCCCTATCCATTCATTCATTGATGAACACTTTGGTTGTTTCCTACTCTTTTCTATTATTAATAATGCTGCAATAAACTTGGATGGGCATTATGTTACATTTTAAATTTGAGTGTTCATATAACAGAGTCCTTAGAGATTTTCTCTGGTAATCCAAAGACCATGCCTTTTGGGGTTCAAAGTTGCCAGTTGCTCCATAGGACATAGATGGACAATCTTCTCTCAAATTATTTACAGCCTTGAAAACCCAGTGCAGAGTCAGCTATGAATTGGCTATAAGCTGAGAGTTATCGTTTTGTTTCTAATTCTAACAGGAAATCCCTTTTTGACTGCTAGCTTTTTGCAGTAAGCACACTCAGTTTTTACCATGCCTATGCTTGCCTCCAGAAACCCTATGAACCTGGAGAAAGTATGAAAGTCACACAAGTGTTTAGGACTTTCATTCACAGGGTCACTATGAGTCACCTACAACTCGACAGCACTTAACAACAAACAACAACAGCATAGAGAGAGATCAGTTGGCCTAGTGGAGAGAAAATGATGCTATCTAGCCAAAGATGGGTAATCTGCAGCCCTCAGCAGCCCTCAAGCCTGTTTTTAATTGGTTTTGGTCAAGCATTCTTCTAGGTTGTATAGCCTTGGTGTGTCCACTTGTCATACAGAGGTAACTTGTGGTTGCTATGAAACTGAACACTGACACTGATGTGTCAAATGTAATAATGGTTACCCATGGTGGACAGTGTTTGGTGGAGATCACCAATTAAAACAAGATTGGAAGCAGGATTGGCATCCACTTCCATAATAGCTTGCCTCCAGAAACTCTATGAACGTGGAGAAAGGATGAAAGTCACACAAGTGTTGAGGACTTTCATTCATAGGGTCGCTGTGAGTCACCTACGACTCAATGTCACTTAACAACAACAACATGCCCTATAATCATTATTCTTGAGATTAAAATCCTAGCGTCTCATATTTCTATCTGCTTGGATATTCCCATGGCTGCTGGGTATATTTCTCCTCCTCATCTTTTAGTTTTGCCTTTTCTCATTTCTAGAACCTGAGAGAATTTTCTACTTTCCTCTGAAACAAGATAGTGGATTTTCAATATTTATTATATTTTATAATTAAATATTTCCTAGACTTTCATAAACATTTTTAACCTTCGACATTTGCTTCTCTCATCGGGCAAGTTTGACCTGCCACTTTGAGAGTAGTAACTTCATATTTCATAATTAAGCATGGTTTTAGTTTGCAACAGTAGCATTGTTTCTCACCTGCTCACTGACTTCAAGTCACTCTCAGTGCATTTTCATCCCCCATCAGGTTTCTGTGCGGGCATATATTAATGGGAGGAAATTGACAGTCTTTCTCCTGTGGAATCACTGGTGGATTTAAAATGCAACACACTATGGGCTGAGGCACCAGAGTTCCTTAATGATGTTTCTAATACATAGACTAAAATTAGATTTGTTAAGGTCTTCAACAAAGAGCTCCAAGATGCTATTTTACTTGTAATTTTAGCGAGGTTGAGAGTTAGGACCTACCTCAGTGTAGGCTCTTTCTTTGTGGATGAGGAGCTGGGTTTTAGAGAGAGCACATGGCACACCAAGTCCACAGTCTGCACGGATGGAGGCTGTGACCTAGAACTCTTGGTTGCCACATATGTCATTCTCTACCCCTTCGATCCTGTTTCCTTATCTGTGAAATAAACAGGTTTGGCCAGATGTGGAATCCAATCTATCTTTGTGACCTTGGGCAGGTCTCTTAGCTTCTTTGGGCTTCCATTTTAATACATCTTCCCTTCCCTGGCTGCTGAGATTGTCGGATTGACTGGCATGTATGGAAGTACTCCTAACAACTTAAGGGCTACAGAGAAACTGATTATTAAGATACTGTGCCTTGCTTTGCCCCTCAGCTGTGGGAAAGACATAAGCTTAGCAAAGGCCATGTAGCCGAGGATTTCTAACCCAGCACAGCTTTGCTAGAGAGCAAAGGTTTTTACTGTCTTTACATACCAAGATGAGAGAACTTAGAAGCCTCTTGCTTTTCTGGGCTTGTGACATTTGATGCTCTTCCCTGTGAAGGGTTACTGATGTGTGAATCTCATGTTCCATTTCTCTCACTTCTCATATGTAAGTCAAGCACTGGAAAGCCCTTCAGGGCAAATACTGAATCCTGCATAATCTTAACAAAGGGGTCAAGCGCAGCTCAGCTTCTTGATGAGAGCGTTAGAGATGCTCCAAATCTTAGGACGGAATCGCTGGGTGGGAAACTCCAGACACAGAACCAGGCACTCGTCTTTATCACTAACCCTGAACAAATAATTTTCTCTCCCTGGCCCAAACTGCCCTCATCCAGAAACTGGGGGATTGAATCAAATCGGTTACCTTTCCATCAGTAATAATCCTTTATTTTCCTCATCTGCCTATGGGCTGCTCCGTGCTAATAGGCAATTTCTAATAGCTGTCTGTCTACTGCTTGTTAAAAAGTAGTAAGGCCTGAGAATTATTCTTTTAAATGCCTTCAGAGAAAACAAGGGACCCTGATAGCATAGTGTATGACATGTCAAGCTGAAACCAAAGATCAGCAAGTTGAAATCCAGCAGCCTCTCCTCAAAAGGAAGCTATGCAGCCTCCTCTTGTAAAGATTCACCTTGGAAACCCAATGGAGAGTCACTATGGTTTACCTTGTATTGGGCAGCAGTGGGGTTTAGGTGGGGAGGGGAGAGCAGTGAGACTCGGAGAGATGAGATGGCTTCTCTGTAGTTGTGTGAATGCTGTTACATTAGTATGAAAAAGAAAACCCACCAGTCTCCAATGTCATGTGTGCTGCTGCACTGAGGTTTAGTGAAGCCGTGTGAGTTGGACATGGAAGTGTCAGAGAGTGTCCTCTAAGTAACTATGTAGTCAATATCCTTGGGGGAATGTACTACATATGACCACAATCCAAGAGAATACATCACATCTCTGTCTACTCCGTGGTGGGCTGCATACTGCTTGGGAAAATTGTAGGTGTTCATGAAATGATGTCCAAAAAGTGTCATCATCATCTCAAAGCTCCTGCCCAGGATGATGGATACCATGGTAACTCTTTATTTGTTATAATAGTTTCCTAGAGCTACTTTAGCCAATTCCCACAAACTCAGTCATGTTAATCAAGCAAAATTGATTGTCTCCCAGTTCTGGAGGCTCAGAGTCTGAATCCAAGGTAATAATTGACAGGGTCTTGTCCTCTCCAAAGGCGGTAGGAGAAGATCCTTTCTTTCTTTCTTTTTTTTTTTTTTTTTGTAGGTCAACACCTTTAAGAGACCAGCGTTTGAGCCCTGGTAACTGCTGATTTTTTTTCCCACTTTTTTCCCCATTTTTTTTATTTTAATAATTTTAATGAACATTTACAGAGATTTGGGGATTTCCATTCATTCATTGCTGCACTTCTCTCCCCACACAGCCCTCTGCGCCCCCCCCTCCCCAAGTTCGCTCCTCTTTTTGAAAAGTAAAAGAAAAACTCCCTCCCTGGTACATCCTTTATCTCTTCAATTTTTAGTAGCCCCAGCCACTTCTTGGCTTACAGACCAACTCTATCATCACAAAACTATCTTCTCTCCCTAATAAAGATTCAGACTAGGTCAACCTCTGGACTGTAGAATGAATCCTGGTGGTGGTGGGTAAAGAGTACCCTGTCAACCAAAAGCCATGCTGGTCAAACCCACCAGCTACTCGGGTGCAAGGTGGACAGTCTCTTCTATGTGATTTACAGCTTCTGAACCCTGCTAGAAGGTCAGCTGTGAGTTGGTTCTTACTTGAAGAAACACAACTAGATTAAGACTAGGTTTTCTCCATTATGACCTTATGCTAACTTAACTGGTAAGACCCTGTTTCCAAATACAGTTACATTCACAGGAACTAGGGTTTCAGAATTTAACATATTTCTTTGGTGGATACAATTCAATTCATACCCCCAAAATAAGTGGCAAAGCTAGAAAAGACAGACATTTATAAGAAAAAGAGAATTCTCTAATATATATTGTTGTTGTTTTCATGTGCCATCAAGTTGATTACAACTTCAGTAACCCTGTGCACAATAGCCCTGAATCCTGCTGTATATAGAGCCAATCTCATTGTCTCTGACACACTTACCCTCATTACCCCAGTTACTCTGTGTTAGTCCATCTCGTCCAGGGTCTTCCTCTCCTGCACTGTCCCTCCACCCTTCCACGCATGATGCCCTTTTCCAAGGACTGGCCCTTCCTGGCAACATGCCCAAAGTATGTGAGACAAAGCCTCAAAACCCGTGCCTCCAAGAAGCAGCCTGGTTTCACCTTCTCCAAAACGTGTCTATTAGCTATGTTGTTGTTGTTGTTGTTGTTGTTATGTGCCGTCGAGTCGTTTGCGACTCATAGTGACCCTATGTACAATAGCCCTAAACTGTGCTCTATTCTGTGCCAATCTCATTGCCTCTGACACACCCATCCCGAGTACCCCAGTCACTGAATCAATCCACCTCATAGAGGGTCTTCCCCTCCTGCACTGTCCCTCTACTCTACCCAGCATGATGTCCCTCTCTAAAGACCTGTCTCTCCTTAGCACATGTCCAAAGTATGTCAGACGAAGCCCCAGAATACTTGCCTCCAAGGAGCAGCCTGGTTTAATCCTCTCTACGATGAATCTGTTTGTTTTCTTGGCAGTCCATTCAATACTCTTCTCCAGCACCACAGCTCAAAGGCGTCAATTCTCCTTCTAGCCTCCCTAGTCATTGTCCAACTCTCTGATGCATAACAAGTGATTGCAAAAACTGTGGCCTGTATCAGGTGGACCTTAGTCTCCGGAGAGACACTGTTGCTCTTGAGTATTTTGGAGAGGTCCCTAACCGCAGACTTTCCCATCGCAATACATTTTTTGATTTCTACTGGTGCCAAGAGTGTTGACCGTGGAGCCGAGCAAACTGAAGCTGTGAACAATCTCAATCTCTTCGCCATCCATCCTGATGCTACCGATTGGTCCAGTGGTGAGAATTTTTGTCTTCTTGACATTGAGCCTCAGTCCATATTGAAGGCTGCAGTCCTTGACCCTCTGCAGTAAGTGCATGAGGTCCTCCTCAGTTTCAGCGAGCAAGGTTGTATCATCTGCATAACGCAGATTGTTGATAGATCGTCCACCAATGAGGAAAATAAGTTAATATAGGCTTCTTTAGCAAATGCTTCAGAAATAGAATATAAATTAATCTATCAAAGTATGTCATATATGTGAGAGGTGTGTCAACTTGCACATTCTTGTACATGGCTTCCCTTCTCTCCCAAACCCTGAAAGACTGACCATGTCATACTAAGGGAGTTGTGCTGGAAGTGAAGCTTAAAGATTCTTCACATAGATAGATACATCACAGGGCCATGCTGGTCTTGGGAATTCAGAATTGTTTCTGGTCTTTGAGGGGATGTCAAGGAGGAGTCTATGGGGAAAAATATTGAACAAATGATGAAAGCATCATAAGAAGATTGCAGAAATAAACAATCACTTTATCAAAAATATTTGGTTAAGAAGGGGCAATCTCCTCTTGTGCCAATTAGATCTGATTTCAAGGTACATAACAAGGAAACAAAGAGGAAAGGGAGAAAATCACTAGGATAGCAGCGAGTGTGGGTGTGTATGTGTGGAGGAATAGGAAAGATCCCATGATGACTCGAAGAGACAGGTAATAACAGGTGTAGGAAAAAAGTAGTAATTATATAAAATACAGCATATATGCGTGACTGATTGTATAAAAACACATTGTATAGGATTGTATGCAAACCAATAATAAAAGGGGAAAAACTCAACAAACAAAAACCAAAACAAAACATAATTTGGTTAATGCTCAACCATTTCAAGAAGTAGCATATAATAAAGAAGCGGTGTTATTGAAGGAGGAAGCCCAAACTGCACTCTTGCCAAAGCCTTGCTGAAAAACAAAGCTACAAGAAATAATAGAATATCAGTTGAGATATTTCAGCAAACATGCTCATTGATCTATGCTAGGAAATATGAAGACAGCTACCTGAAAGCCAATCAACTAGAGATCTACTCTGTGCCCATTAAAAGAAGGTGATAAAAAAATATGCAGAAATTATAAAACAATATCACTAGGATAACAATTAAGTAAAATCTTGCTGAAGATAATTTTAAAATGACTGGAGCAGTACAATGACAAAGAGCTCCCAGACATTCAAGCTGGATTCAGAGGAGGATATAGATATAGAATGTGGATGATGGCATTTCTCACATCAAATGGATGTAAAAAAACATAAAATAGCAGAAAGCTGTTTTCCTGTGTTTTATTGACTGTGCAAAGGCATTCAACTATGTGGATAAGAACAAACTGTGGATAGATAACATTGTAAATAATAGGAATTCCAGAACACATAATTAGGCTCACATCAAACCTGTATATGGCCCAGTAAGCAGTCATTTGAACAAAACAAAGGCATAACATATGGTTTAAAATCAGGAAAAGTGTGCATCAGGGTTCTGTCATTTCACCATACCAGTTAAACCTGTATGCAGAACAAGTTATTTTAAAAAGTAACTATATGAAGAATCATTAGGGTTGGAGGAAGACTCATTAACAGCTTTACTATATGTTGTTGTTGTTGTTGTTGTTGTTATTGATCGCCTTCCAGTTGACTCACAGAAACCCTATGAACAAAAGGCCTGAAGCCCCTCTACAACTATCAACGTTTATCAAAGTTCATAGAGTTTCTGGAGGCATGTTGTTTAGGAAGTGGATGCCACTCCTGCTTCCAAACCTGCCATAGAATGTTATTAGCTCGTCGCCTGTAATGCATAGCAACCCTATGTACAGCAGCTCTGAAACCTTCCCTGTCCTAAACCAGTCTCACTAATTCTGACACACCAACCCCCATTGCCCCAGTTACTCTATCAATCCATCTCATCTGGGGTCTCCCTCTCTTGCCCTGTCCATACTCCCTTCCAAACATGATGTCCTTCTCCAAGGACCGATCTTTCCTGATCACATGCCCAAAGTAAGTGAGGCAGAGCTTCAAAATCCTAGCCTCCAAGGGGATACTTGGTTTAACTCTCTTGTTTTCTTGGCAGTCCATGGTATGTTCAGGACTCTTCTCCAGCACCACAACTCAAAGGCATCTATTCTTCTGTCATCCTTCGTTATTGTCCAACTGTCTGAAGTATAGCAAGTAATTGAGAAAACCATGGCCTGGATTAGGCACACCTTTGTATCTAAACTGATATCATTGCTCTTCAGCACTCTGGAGAGGTCCTTGACAGCAGATTTTCCCAATGCAATTCATCTTTTGATTTCCTGACTGCTGGTGTTAAAAGTGTTGATTGTGGATCCGAGCAAGCTATAATTGCTAACAACCTCAATCTCTTCTCCATCTATTATGGTGTTGCCAATTGGCCCAGTGGTGAGAATCTTTGTCTTCTTGATGTTGAAGACTACAGTCCTTGACCTTTTGTAGCAAGTGCCTTAGTTTCAGCAAGCAAGGTGAGTCATCTGCATATCATAGGTTGTTAATGAGTCTCCCTCCAATCATGATACCACACTCCTCCTCATAAAGCCCTGCTTCCCAAATGATCTGTTCTGCATACGGGTTGAAAAGATACGGGGACAGGATGCATCCCTGTTGTACTCCTTTCTTGATTTTGAACCATCCAGTGTTTCTTTGCTCTGTTTTGAGGACTGCTTCTTGGTCCAAGTATACATTTCGTATAAGCAAGATCATCTCTGCCATTCCCATTTTCCTCAAGGTTGGCCACAATTTATTGTGATCCACACAGTCAAATGCCTTTACATAGTCAACCAAACACAGATAGACATTCTGGCACTCTCTGCTTTCTGCCAAGATCCCTCTGACATTGGCAATAGTGTCCCTAGTGTTACTACCTCTTCTAAACCCAGCTTTTATTTCTGGTAGTTCTCTGTCAATGTATTGTTTAAGTCTTTTTTGGATATCTTCAGCAGGATTTTTCTAGTGTCTGATATTAGTGGTATTGTATGATAATTTCCACACTCTGTCGAGTCACCTTTTTTTAAAAATGGGAATAAATATGTATCTTTTCCAATCAGTTGGACTCCAGATTTCTTGGCACAATTTGGTGCGCACATGCAGGGCAACATCTGTTTGCTGAAATACGTCAATTGATATTCCATCAATTCCTGGAGCTTTATTTTTTGCCAAGTCCTTCAGGGAAGCCTGTACTTCCTCCTTCATCACCATATGTTATTTCTTGAAATTCTTATGTTTCAGCCAATTCTTTTTGGTACAATGACTATATACTCCTTCCATTTTCTTTTAATGCATTCAGTATTCTGCGTATGGCATCCTTAAGCATTGTAACTCATGGCTTGAATTTATTCTTTAGTTCCTTCAGCTTAAGAAATGCTGAGCAAATTCTGCCTTTTTTATTTTCTGTCTCTAGCTCCTTGCAAATTTTATTATACTATTTTGCTTTGTCTTCTTGAGCAGCCCTTTGAAATCTTCTATTCAGCTCCTTAACTCTTGATTTGTTTTGGCTTCTCGGCACTCTAGTGCAATATTCAGAGTCTCTTCTGGCATCCATTTTTTGTCATTTCTTCTTCTTTCTTCTTAGTACTATTAGCATTTTTCATGAATGACATTCTGGATACCTTCCCACAGCTTATCTGGACTTCCTTCATCAGTGTTCAAGGCCTCAAAACTATACCTGACACAAACTTTCTTGAAGGAAATGAAAAGGTCTTGAAGCATTCACTGATGAAGCTTTCAGTCTGGATTAAATCTTACCATAAAGAAAACAAAAATCCTTACCACTGGATCATTAAGCAACATCATGATAAATGGAAAAATGATTGAAGTTATGAAGGATATTCTTTTACTTGGATCCACAATCAAAGCCCATGGAAACAGCAGTCAAATCAAATAGGAAAAATCTTCAAAATACCTCTTCAAAGTGCTAAAGTGCAAAGACATCACTTTGAGAAAGAGCTAAAGTACACTTAGCCCGCTTCATGACATTTTCACTTGCTTCCTATGCACGTGAAGCTGGACAGTAGGTAAGGAAGGCAGAGGTGATGCTTCTGAAGCGTGGTGTTAGTGAAGAATATCATGGTCTGCCGAAAGAACAAACAAATCTGTTTTTTAATAAATGAATCCAGAATGCTCCTTTGAAGCCAGACTTTGGAAAAAGACATCCTACTTGATATAGTAGAAGGTCAGTGACAAAAAAAGAAATACCCTCATCACGATGGATTGACATAGTAGCTGCAGAAAGCGCTGAAACACAGCAGAGTTTGTAAACTGTCCTGAGGCCAGGTCCTGCTCTGTTTTGTCATAACGTTTCTACAGGTTGGAGTTTCCTTGTCATGATACCAGGCTCTGCACTGTCCTGTCCTGCATAGGGTCGTTAAAGGTTGGAGTTGCCTTGTCATGATACCAGGCTCTGCTCTGTTCTGTTGTGCATAGGGTTGTGATAGGTTGGAGTTGCCTTGTTAGCACCTAGTAACAGCAACAGGGAAAACAATCTCCTTGAGATGAATGAATCCCAGAAAATTGCTAAAGTTTCTCATCAAGGACTAAACAGTTCCTCACTTAGCCCTGATCAGCATAAGGATTTCCTCCTGTGTTAGATTTCCAGCAGTGTTGTAATCCACAGTGAATAGGGCCCTTTAAAGGAAAACAGAAGTTCATTGTCTTATCAGTCTAGATACTGGGAGTTGAAATGAGTGTGCCAGCTGTGGGGATTCTTTCTGGGGACGCTGTGGGGCCATCTTTCTCCTACTTTCTAGTGAAGGCCAGTGATCATTGGCCATCCTTTGCTTACAGATATATCATCCATCCTATATTTGTGTTTACATGGGCTTCTTCCCTGTTTCTTTTCCTTTTTTATAAAGACATCCATTTTGCTGGACCAGGGCCTTCCCTACTTCAGTGGGACCTCATGTTAACTAGTAACATCCTCAAGCACCTTGTTTCCAAACATTTTCATGGGCACCAGAGGTTGACACTTCTGCCTATTTTTTGCTGGACAAAGTTCAAGCAATACACCCCCATTGATATATTAATGTACTGTTAGTCCCAAATCCTGCCTTCTCAGCGCTGGGTCCCTGGGAGGTGTTTCCTTTGCCTTTTATGATGGGGCACTTGCTCTCCAGGGAGACATCCTGTTCCTCATGCTGGAGTGGAAGTGTGCTCTACTTGGCCGGGCTGGCTCTATCTGCACACTGAACACTTTCGCACTCATTATGTATTGCAATCAGCATTCAGCTGTGTTTGTTTCCTATCCTGCTGTCTGTCCACTTATTTTATTTCTGTTGATAACATTTGACAGTATGTTAAAGAAAACAGTCCATGTCAGCCCTGAACACTATAATATCCATACTTGAGTTTCCCAGTGGTCATTCTTGATTTTGTTGCTCAGATCAGCACCAGGGTAGGTGGTAGAGAGCGGCATGTAGAAGGAAGGCAGCCTCTGTCTGTGACTGCCTGTAAAGTGAGTCCATATCATCTGACCTTATTTGGGGAGATGGCTAGATGACGGTAGAGGTCCCCCACGCCCTTATCCCCAAGAAGTGGGTGGGCCTCATCTCTGCTTCCTTGCCCTCTGAGACATAGTGAGGGTCAGTCAGGGAGCTGTGCCACGAATCACAGGGGGGAGTTGGCTGCCGTCCCACTGCATCCCTTCACTCCCCCTGGAGCCCCAGGCTGGCTTTTCTGTTCCTGGGATTCTCAGGTTTTGCTGTCACATTAGTTGTAAGCCCAAACTTTAGGTGTTATTCAAACCTGTCACTGCTTCCATTCCACTGAGAAGAGGCAAGGCAACATGGAGCAGATGACTGTGTGACGTGGGAGGTTAGCCAGGACACCAGAGTGGAAAGGGAACAGTATTTGGATGGAGACATGCAGATCACCTAATGCCAATCAAGGGCCTCAAGTTGGAAATTGTGCTTGTGAGGAGTGAGAAGGAGTGCAGGGAAGCTATGGTGGGAAGGCCCCTCACAACACTCTCCTGGCTGAAGTGGCCAAAGGCTACTGGTCTGACAGGTTAGGCTTATTTCCCACTTACCAGCAGAGCAATGAAGGACCACTTCTACAGCCTCTCTGAGTCTCACTCTCCTTATTGATAAAGTGGAGAGAATAAGCCTACCTATCTCAGAATATGGTTGTGAGGATTAAATGAAATAAACACTCAATGAGACCCAGTGCAGGTGAGCTGCTACAGAAAGGGTGTTCCTGGGTGGCGCAAATTGTTGAGATGCTCAGCTGGTAACCAGAGGCTGGAGGCTCAGATTTACCCAGAGGTGCTTGGGAAGAAAAGCCTGATGATCTGCTTTTGAAATCTCAGCCACTGTATGTACCAGAGAGAACAGGTGCATGCACACACTGCAATGAGGACCTTCTGTTTTACTTTCACGGTGTTTTTTTGTTTGTTTATGGGGCTTTTTTAAGTTATATGAAGATTTTATTGGTGATTCTAAATATGTGTTCGTAATAAAGTATGATAAGTGAATTTAACATATTAAAATTTCTATAGCATTTGTTCAGAAAAGATTCTATATATACTATACAAGCTGTTCAAGTCATACAAAACCATTTCTCAGTGCCTTTTCAACTAAGAAGAATCATATTTGGCACACTTCTTTCTCCTGAGGTTGTTCATATTGAACAAGCTTTGTTTTCAATTTTTCATTTTCTTCTACAATAGCTTCATATTTCTCTTTCATTTCTGCCAATTCTATTTCCGGATTTTCTGGGTTTGCAGCTCCTAAATGATGCTTTTAAAAGTCCAAAACACTATTATTGAGTTTTTCTGGTTCTTCATACAGCTACTAACACCTTCGCCAACATGCCCAGCACCCCCAACTTCTCCAAGTACCTCCAGAACTGTTTACGCTTTGAGTCGACAGCTTTGTAATGAGCCATAGTGACAGCAGCAACGGCAGAGATAGCACTGGAGAAAAACACTGGCTGGCGCGCTATGGTCAGCACTGTGCATGAGTGAAACCTAGTTTTGCATTGTTATTGGAGCCCTTGAATCACTATGGAACACTGTTGTACCCACACATTGCAATGAGGACCTCCTATCTTAGTTTCACATTGTTATTGGCACCCTAGAATCACTTCCAACTCATACCACATACACAACAGAGTGAAACTTAAACCATCTTCACAATCATTGCTGTTTGAACCCCTTGTAACTGCTGTGTAAATGTACCTCATTGAAGGTCTTGGTCTTTCTCCCTGACTCTCTACTCTACCAAGTATGATGTGCTGCCTTAGAAGCCCAGCATGATGGAGCCCAACGGTCGTGTGTAGCCGCTCTGGTCAGGATGGGTTTTCACCCAGCTGGATTGAGCAAGGTGCTAAGGCTTGTTAGCAGGGTCTGCCACAGGCGGGAATGGGAGGGGGAGGTGCATGGTACATATTCTCCATTGCAATTCAGTTACCTTATTTTACTGAGGTCAAGACAGAAAGGATTTCCCCAGCAGCACTCAATAGCTTGAGGGGCAAGTTGGAATCAGGTCCAGTGTCCTCAAGCCTCTGTCTGGACACCTCTTTCCTTGGCCCTGTAGCTGGAGCTCCAAGACTGGAATGATCCCCTCTTGCATGCTAGGGACCCAGCCCAGCCGTCAGCTTTCATGTTTTCAATGAAAATTTTGTGAATACTGATTGTATGCCAGGCAGTGTGGGGATTCAGCAGTTAAAAGACAAAATCCCCTGCTTCTTGGCGCTTCCATTCTTGTTGGGGAGACAGACAATAAACAATAACCATGATAACAGCAGCTTTAAATGTATTGATTTCACTGTGGCGGGACCACAGATGGCTCCTTCCCCAGCCAGGGCTGTTGCCTTCTTCCTTTCTTCTCAAGGGTCCTTTCTACAGGCTGGTGGATGGGGTCCGTGGCAGGGCTGCTTGTCTCCCCCTGCCTCTCTGCCTTTGAGCTGGCTCTGTGTTTATCCGATGAGGAGAACGTGAGCAAGGGAGGAGCTGAGGCTTTTCTGCTGACACAGGAGTATGTGCCTTCCCCGGGCTTGGCTCTGGCCCTGTGCACCCCAGGGATGTGATCTGATTCTGCTGCACATTTCCCCCAACATAGACACACAGAGAGACCCCATGCCCAGCCTGTGGCTTCTCATCCAAGAGTAGTACCACTGGCCTAGGGGTCTTTAAGTGCACACTGTATACAGTGTACCTCTAGCATTTAGGGTGGAAAGCTGAGAGGATAACAGTCCTGCAGTGAGCTTAGCTCTGGCACAGAGAAGCATTCTGTCCAAAATCTGCCTTCTTGACAGGCACTGCTGGAGGACAGTCCTGGCCTACATGAACCCCCTAAGCTTATGTGGCTGGAGGCTCTGTGTAACGTAAGTAGTTAACTCACTCAGCTGTAAACCCAAAGGCTGGAAATTCAAGTCTCCTCAGAGGTGCCTTAGAAGAGAGGCCAGCAGGTCACCGCCATTGAGAGCCCCCGTAGAGCACACTTTGCTCTCACAAAAGGGAGCCACCCTGCTCGAGTTGACATGGCACTGAAGGGTTTACTTGGAGGCTGTGTGGATGGTCCGATGGACACTTAGGGCTGAGAATGTGTACTATTAGGGCCTTGCTCAAACTTTTCATTCCTCCGACCAGCTTCCACTTAGCACTTGGGTAAAGCAAAATCTATACCTCCTGCCACTGAGTCTGGTGTGACTCAGTGACCCCTCCCCAGGTTTCCAACACCACAAACCTTTACAGAAGACACAATCCAACTTTCTCTGGCAGAACAGCTCATGGATTCAAATTGTTGAGCTTTCAGTTAGGAGTCCAATACATTAAATACTCCACCACCAGGACTCCTTAGTTCTTGGGAAAAGTGGGGGACCATCACCTCATACAGTGAGGGGTAGACAGGCAGAACCTCCAAGGCTCTCCCATGGAAGTCAGAAGCTCATTGCTGTCTGCCCAGCCACAGTGTCCACTGCCCCTTGCTCCTCACATAAGCCACCACAGTCACCCTACACACCCACACTCCCCCCATGTCCTACATCCCTGGTGTTGTAACCCTTGAGCCCAGTGACACTTCACAGGCAGAGCCCCTGGCCCCTGGCCCACCCAGTGGGAGCCCAGGTTGGCCCCAGGGGCAGGCTGCCCAGGGAAGGGCTTGGTGCCCTAGTGAGAGGCTGTAAGACCATTTTTGTTGGGGCTGCCAAGCTGAGAACCTCAGCCCCTTCCCACCGCTGTTCCTGTCTGCCCAGCACATTAGCATTTAAATATATCCAGAGTCATCTCCACCAGCTCTCTCCACCCTTTGAATCCACCAGGGAGGGAGCATTTGAATCCTCCTCCTGGCCTCCCCTGCCCTCATAATGACCATACTGTATTCATCCACTTCTGTATGTGGCATTAGCCACTAGCAGGAGCGAGGGCGCCTAGCAACCTGGAGAGGTTGAGAAAGAGGTGGGAAGGAAGTGATTTTCATGTAATTATTCACTTTGACAAAAGCCATTGTCAGGTGCATACTGGAAACACAGCTGTTTTATTCTTCTCCTAACCTACTTTTAATCTTTTGAGAATCTTTACCAATATAAAAGGCAAAAAGAAAGAGCTTAATTCAGCCATTTTCTGCTAAGCCATGTAAGTTATGTTTTCGCCCCTACTGATGGCTCAACCTACAAAGTGTGTGTGTGTGTGTGTGTGTGTGTGTGTGTGTGTGTGTGTGTGTGAAAAGAAAACACTGAAGAAAAGGCAGTGGGTCATGAACCTCAGGAAGGGCATCCAGCCCTGTCCTTGGACTTGGATGGAAAACCCAAGTTCCGCGTGTGCTGTTGGGGCTGGCGGGCCTAGTGCTGCTGCTTGGCTTGGAGCAATGAGATGTTAGTGATTTTGCCCGTCACTCTGGAATCCAGGCTCATGGTCCCAAGAGGCAAGTGGCCCATCAAAGACTACAGCTTTCCTTATGGATTATATCTCAATATCAAGGGGAAAAAATCTTTACTGCTGGACCAACAGACAACATCATGATTGATGAAGAAAAGATTGAAGTTGTCAATTTAATTTTATTTGGATCTACAATCAACTCCAATGGTAGAAGCAGTCAGGAAATTAAAAAAAAATGTCTTGCTGTTTAAGACCTTGCTAAAATGCTAAAGAGTAAGGATGTCAATTTAAAAACTAAGATGTTCCTGGTGCATACCATGCCACTTTACATTACTTCTCATGCATCTGAAATTTAGATCAAAGAAGAATCAGTACCTTTGAACTGTAGTATTAAGAAGAGTTTTGGCTATACTATGGCCTACCCAAAGAATAAACCAATCTGTCTTGGAGGAAGTACAACTAGAATACTGCATAGTGACAAGGATGATGAATCTTCATCTTACATACTTTGAGTATATTGTCAGAAGGAGCCAGTCCTTTGAAAACTATATCATGCTGGTAAGTTAGAGGGTCAGTGCAAGAGAGGAAAACCCTCAACAGCATGTTTCACACAGTAACTACACCAGTGGACTTGGCAATGATAGAGACTGTGAGAACGGAGCAGAACAGGGCAAGATTCTGATCCGTTGTTCATAGAGTCAATATAAGTCATAGTCGAATTGCTGACACCTAACAACAACAGATTGAGTAGATATGGAGGATGGATACAATCTTGACTGATTTAAAACCATGTAGTATTCCCTAGTTCTGTTTGGACAACTTCTTTGTCCATGTATAAGTTTTATAATTATTTTGGTACTACCATTCCTCACAATGTTGTAATTTATTATGATCCACAAAGGTAAATGCTTTTGCATAATCAATAAAACAGAAGTAAACCTCTTTCAATTCTATAGTTTCCACACTCAGTTGGATCGCCCTTCTTTGGGATGGGAACAAATATAGACCTCTTCCAGTCAGTTGGCCAAGTGGTTGTTCTCCAGATTTCTTGGTACAACTTGGTGAGCACATCCACGACAGCATCTGTTAGATGAAATATGTCAATTGGTATACCATCTATTCCGGGGGCCTTATTTTTTGCTAGCATCAGGATGGATGGTGAAGAGATTGAGATTGTTCACAGCTTCAGTTTGCTCGGCTCCACGGTCAACACTCTTGGCACCAGTAGTCAGGAAATCAAAAAACGTATTGCGATGGGAAAGTCTGCGGTTAGGGACCTCTCTAAAGTACTCAAGGGCAATGGTGTCTCTCTGGAGACTAAGGTGCGCCTGATACAGGCCATGGTTTTTGCAATCACTTGTTATGCATCAGAGAGTTGGACAATGACTAGGGAGGATAGAAGGAGAATTGACGCCTTTGAGCTGTGGTGCTGGAGAAGAGTATTGAATGTACCCTGGACTGCCAAGAAAACAAACAGATTCATTGTAGAGAGGGTTAAACCAGGCTGCTCCTTGGAGGCAAGGATTCTGGGGCTTCGTCTGACATACTTTGGACATGTGGTAAGGAGAGACAGGTCTTTAGAGGGGGACATCATGCTGGGTAGAGTAGAGGGACAGCGCAGGAGGGGAAGACCCTCTATGAGGTGGATTGATTCAGTGACTGGGGTAATCGGGATGGGTATGTCAGAGGCAATGAGATTGGCACAGGATAGAGCAGGGTTTAGGGCTGTTGTACATAGGGTCGCTATGAGTCGCAAACGACTCGACGGCACATAACAACAACAACAACAACAACAACAACAAACCTCTTTCTAGTATTGTCTGCTTTTGGCCAAAATTCCTTCTGACATCAGCAATGATAGACCACATTCAATGACCTCATTTGAATTTAGCTTGACTTTCTAGCAGTTCTCTGTCAATATACTGTTTCAGCTAATTTTAATTAGTTTTGAGCAAGATTTTATGTGCATGTGATATCAATTACTTTTTTATATTGTTTTGGAATAGGAACAAATACAAATGTCTTCAAGTAGTTAGCCTGATGTCTTAGCCTGGACTAGAAAGCACGTCCAGGGCAACATCAGTTTCTTGAAATGCCTCAATTTCACCAATTCCTGGGCCTTAATTTTTTGCCATTGTCTTGGTGCAACTTGAACTTTTCTTCAGTATTGTTTGGGGTTTAGTTATTAGATAGTTCCTAGATGCTTTAGTGCTGACCAGTTCTTTTTGCTACTATTATTCTGTATATTCCTTCCATTTTCTTTTGATGTTTTCTGCATCATATAATATTCTCCTCATAGAATCCTTCAGTATTGCAGCTTGAAGCTTGAATTTGATCCTCAATTCTTTCAGCTTTAGAAATGCCTAACATGTTTTTCCCTTTTGGTGTCCTAATACAAGCTCTTTGCACATTTCATTCTAATGCCTTGCTTTGTCTTCTTGAGCCATCTTTTGGAATCTTCTTTTCAGCTCTCTTAATTAATAATTTCTTCCCTTTGTTTTGGCTTCTCTGGTGTTTTGAGTGATTTTAATGAAAGTTTGCCAAAACATTAGATCTTTCATTCATTCATTATTGCACATTTTCCTCAGTTCACTTTGACTTCTCTGTTTTGAAAAGCCAAGTTTCAGAGTCTCTTATGACATTAATTGTGGGCTTTTCTTCCTCCACTGTCTTTTTAATGACCTTTTGCTACATCATTAATGATATCCTTGATGTCACCCCACCATTCATTTGATGTTCTATTTAGTGCTTAATGTATTAAATCTAGTCTTGAGATGGTTTCTTAATTCAGTTAGAATGAAAGCAGGTCATATCTTTCCTCTCATAAACATTTTTTTTCTTTATGTGCAGTTTGAACTTGCATATGAGTAACTGATGGTTTGTTCCACAGTCAATTCCTGGTCTTGTCTTGACTGTTGATACTAAACTTTTCCATTACTCTTTCAATAGATGTAGTCAGTCAGATATCTATATAACCAATACAGTGAGGTCTAACCATGTAGTCACCATGTCTTTTGTTCAGACAGTAGCAAGGTAAAAAGAGGCATATTATTTGGGACTGAACAATATCATCAGCATGGTGCTAAAGATGTTTACTGAATCACCATGGAAAAAAAGATGATCACCAGGAAAAAAGAAAATCATTAGTTGGACTTTAAACATGGGTTCAGAACATGTTCTGTATCTGAGGTACCTACTCTTTTTTTAAAAAGTAATAAGTCATGCAAATACAGGCATCAATTCTATTTTTACTATGTTTAAATATGTTACAGCCAGTATTTCTGAGAGTCAGTTTTGCATAAATACATTATTAACTTTATACATATACATTTAGAATATGTGTGTGTATGCTGTTGTTGTTGTTGTTGTTATGTGCCATCTAGTTGCCTGCAACCGATAATGACCCTACGTACAGCAGCTCTGAAGCCTACCCTGCCCTGAGCCAGTCTCTTTATTTCTGACACACCAACCCCCATTGCCCCAACTGCTGTATCAATCCATCATCCAGGGTCTTCCTCTCCTCCACTCTTCTAAGCATAATGTCCTTCTCCAAGGATAGGTCTCTCCTGACCATGTGCCCAAAGTATGTGAGACAGAGCTTCAAAATCCTAGCCTCCAAGAAGAAACTTGGCTTCACCCCCTCCAAGACAGATCTATTTGTTTTCTTGGTGGTCCAAAGTACACCCAAGACTCTTCTCCAGAACCACAATTTGAAGGCATCAATTCTTCTTCTCTCATCCTTAGTCATATTCTGGCTCTCTGATGCATAGCAAGCAACTGCAAATAACACGGACTGGATTAGGTGCACCTTAGTCTCTAGACTGACATCTTTGCTTCTCCGTACTCTGGAGAAGTCCATGACAACAGACTTTCCCAATGCAATTCGTCTTTTGATTTCCTGGCTGCTGGTGCCAAGAATGTTGATTGTGGAGTTGAGCAAGCTGTAATTGTCAACATCCTCAATCTCTTCTCCATCTATCATGGTGTTGCCAATTGGCCCAGTGGTGAGAATCTTTGTCTTCTTGATGTTGAATTTCAACCCATATTGAAGACTACAGCCTTGACTTTCTGCAGCAAGTGCTTCGGTCCTCCTCAGTTTCAGATTGTTGTTGTTGTTGTTGTTAATGCCGTCAAGTCGCGACTCATAGCGACCCTATGAAGGAGAGTCCTTGACCCTTGGGTGCCTTTCATAGATAAATACAGATAGAGATAGACAGATAGAGGTAGAGATATATAAATATCTATATAGATATTTGGAATATATAAATATAATATGTATATTATATAAATATATATACACGTGATTTCAGAACATATTCTGAGTCCGAGGTACCTACTCTTTTTAAAAAAGTAATAAGTAATGCAAATACAGGCATCAATTCTATTTTTATTATGTTTAAAATGTTAGGGTCAGTATTTCTGAGAGTAGGAATATATGTATACTTTATACATATACATTTAGAGTGTATATATATACACTCTATATATAGCTATTTGGAAGCAGGAGTGGCATCTACTTCCTAAATAACATGTCTCTGGAAACTATATGAACTTTGATAAATGTCGATAGTTATAGAAAGGCTTCAGACCTTTTGTTCATAGGATCACTATGAGTTGTGCTCGACTCAATGGCAATCAACAACAACATTTTTTATATGTTATATATTTAAGATATTCATTTGTCTATTGCCATGTACAGCTCTCTTGTACTATTTTTTTAATGTTTGTTGTTGTTGTTATGTGCTGTTGAGTTGCCTATGACTCATAGCGACCCTATGTACAATAGCCCTAAACCTTGCCCTATCCTGTGCCAATCTCACTGTCTCCAACACACCTACCACCATTACCCCAGTCGCTGAATCAATCCACCTCATAGAGGGTCTTCCTCTCCTGCACTCCACCCTCCCAAGCATGACGTCCTTCTCCTTGTAACATGTCCAAAGTACATCAGATGAAGCTTCAGAATCTTTGCCTCTGAGGAACAGCCTGATTTAAACCTCTCCAGGGTGAACCTGTTCATTTTCTTACCAGTTCAATACTCTTCTCCAATACCACAGCTCAAAGGCATCAATTTTGCTTCTATCCTTCCTAATCATTGTCCAACTCTCCGATGCATAACAAGTGATTGCAAAGACCATGGTCTGTATCAGACGCTAGAGTGACACCATTGCTCTTCAGTACTTTGGAGAGGTCCCTAACAGCAGGCTTTTCCATCACAATACGTCTTTTAATTTTCTGGCTGCTGGTGCCGAGAGTGTTAATTGGAGCCAACCAAACTAAAGCTGTAACAGTCTCAGTCTCTTCACCATCCATCCTAGTGCTACCAGTTGGCCCAGTGGTAAGAATCTTTGTCTTCTTGATATTGAGCCTCAATCCATATTTATGTTTTGTTATGTTATTTTTGTGAGTTCTTTGATTCAAATGCTCGTACATTATGCTTTATATAATTAATCATCATTGATCTATTAATCACCTGCTATAACCTTGTCTTTTCATATTCCCACTGGATCTTCCCTAATTTGTCACCCCTTCCCTCTGCTCATTAACCTCTGATATCCCATCACTTCCACCCTCCTCACCTTCATCCTCTGTTCTCTCCCCTTCCCTCTTTGGACATTTATATACATTTACCCTTCTGTTTTTACGATAATAGTCTTATGCAGTATTTATCCTTATGTACCTGAATTTGTTTACTTAGCATAATGTTGTCTATCTGCTTCCATGTTATATAGTATTTGTCAAAATATTTTCTCCTGTTGTTGTTGTTGTTGTTATGTGCCGTCGAGTCGCTTGTGACTCGTAGAGACCCTATGTACAACAGCCCTAAACTTTGCTTTGTCTTGTGCCAATCGCACTGTCTCTGACATTCTCATCCCGATAACTCCAGTCACTGAATCAATCCACCTCATAGAGGGCCTTCCCCTCCAGCGCTGTCCTTCCACCCTCCCCACCATGATGTCCTTCTCCAAGGACCGGTCTCTTCTTACCACATGTCCAAAGTATGTTAGACGGAGCCCCAGAGTCCTTGCCTCCGAAGAGACATTCGGTTTAACCCTTTCCAGGATGAATCTGTTTGTTTTCCTAGCAGTCCATGGTACTCCCAATACTCTTCTCCAGCACCACAGCTCAAAGGCATCAATTCTCCTTCTGTCCTCCTTGGTCATTGTCCAACTCTCTGATGCCTAACAAGGGATTGCAAAGACCATGGCCTATATCAGACGCACCTTAGTCTCCAGAGAGACACCATTGCTCTTCAGTACTTTGGAGTGGTCCCTAACAGCAGACTTTCCCATGGCAGTGTACCTTTTAATTTCCTGGCTACTGGTGCTAAGAGTGTTGACAGTGGAGCCAAGCAAACTAAAGCTGTGTACAATCTCAATCTCTTCACCATCCATCCTGATGCTTCCAATTGGCCCAGTGATGAGAATCTTTGTTTTCTTGACATGGAGCCTCAATCCATATTGTAGGCTGCAGTCCTTGACCCTCTGCAGCAGGTGCTTCAGGTCCTCCTCAGTTTCAGCAAGCAGGGTTGTGTCATCTGCATAACGCAGATTGTTGATAGATCGTCCAGCAATCTTGACCCCACATTTCTCCTCATAGAGCCCAGGCTTCCGGATGATATGTTCTGCATACAGGTTGAAAAGGTATGGAGTTAGGATGCATCCCTGGCGTACGCCCTTCCCAGTTTTGAACCATGAAGTGTTACCCTGCTCTGTTCTGACGACTGCCTCCTGGCTTAAGTGTAGGTTTCGCATTAGAACGATCAAGTGTTCTGGGATTCCCATTCTTCTCAGAGTCAGCCACAGTTTGTTATGATCCACACAGTCGAATGCCTTTGCATAATCTATGAAACACAGATAGACATTCTCCTGGTGTTCTCTGCTTTCAGCCGAGATCCATCTGACATCAGCAACAATATCCCTAGTACCACGACCCCTTCTGAACCCAGCCTGGACCTCTGGCAGTTCTCTGCTGATGTGCTGTTCCAGTCGTCCTTGGATAATCTTCAGTAGAATCTTGCTTGCATGTGAAATCAATGAGCTTGTTCTATAGTGTTCACACTCTGTTGGGTCACCTTTTTTTGGGATGGGAACAAATATTGATCTCTTCCAGTCAGTTGGCCAAGTGATTGTTCTCCAGATTTCTTGGCACAACTTTGTGAGCACGTCCAGGGCAGCATCTGTTAGCTGAAATATGTCAATTGGTATACCATCTATTCCTGGGGCCTTATTTTTTTGCCATTTCCTTCAAAACAGCCTGAACTTCTTCCATTGTGCGAATATACCACAATTTCTCAATCCATTAATTTGTTGATGGACATTTGGGCTGTTTCTATGTTCTTGCTATTATGAATCACACTACTATGAATATAGGTGTACAAATCTCCATTTGTAACTCAGTTCCATTTTCCTCGGGTGTATTTCCCGCAGTGGAATAACTAAATTATACGGGATTTTTTGTTCAGCTTTTTGAGGAAATGCTAAACTGCCTTCTAGAATAGTTGCACCATTTTACAATCCTACCAACAGTGTATGAGAGTTCTCACCTCTCCACATCTTCTTTAAAATTTAATACTTGCTGCCCTGCTATACTTTGCCACTGTTACTGGGGTGAGATGTTATCTCATTGTGGTTTTGATTTGCATCTCTCTTATTGCCAGTTATTTTGAATATTTCTTCATGTGTCTGTTGGCCATCTGAATGTCTTCCTCTGTGAAAAGTTTTTCCATGTCTTTTACCCATTTTGTATTTGGATTATCAGTCTTTTTCTTGTGGAGGTTTTGTAATATTCTACAAAATTAATTATGAGTCCCTTATCTAAGATGGCTTTGCCAAATGTTTTTGCAGTAGTCTGTAGGTTTTCTTTCCATCCTATTGGAAAGTGTTTTTAACCTAGATGCTTACTCTTGTTAGTGCATTAATCCTTGGAACAATTCTGAAAGGTAAACGTGTTCCCTAATTCACATATGAGAAATCCAAGCATGAATTAAATCAGTTTTACATAGTGACACATCTGGTGACTGGTAGAGTCCAGGCCCTAAGCATCCTAGGCCTTCCTCTTCAGTGAACTATTAACTATAACCCTGAGGGGAAATTCTGAATTTAATTAACAGCATTTATTTTTAAATAATTAGTCCCTCAAGGGTAGAACTCCTTTAAAAATGCATTTCTTTATTTTCTTTTTTTTAGTGTAGGAAGGATCCCAAAATGCATTTCTGAAGTTAGTCCTTTTTTGTTATCACTTTGTTAAGTGTTTCCTAAGGGCAGGACATGGGAGGGAGAGTGAACTTCTCTTCTTACACCAACTCCCCTTGCCTTTCTGCAGGTGTGGGTAGATGCTGGTACGCAGATCTTTTTCTCCTATGCTATCTGCCTGGGCTGTCTAACTGCTCTGGGGAGTTACAACAATTATAACAACAACTGCTACAGGTAAGCATTTCCTAGCCCAGTTTCCTCCACTCCAACTTCCAAGAGCCCAGCTCATACTAGGTTTGTCACAAACTGCTTGCCTCCCTTTATGAGACAGGAACAGACAGACAAGCTCTACATTGGCTTTCCCAGCCAGGAGACAAAGAAAGGGAAACGGAGGAGCTGGGAAAGAACTGGTAATGGGAATGTTCTCTAGGCTTCGAAGCTATTCCACATTTGTAATCCCACTGAAGCAGCAGTGTACTCTGTGATGTGATGTTGTCAAGAGCTATTCCTCTGCTCAGAAAGCCACTGCCCACCCTGCCCCTGTTCACTTGTCTCTAGAAGCCCTAGGTCTCTAAAATAAACCCCAAATGAAACAAAACTTTCCTGTGAGCCCTGTGCTGCAGAGTAGAGCTGAGCTCCATCAGGTCTTCCTAGCAGTAATTTATGCAGGTGCTGACCGCCAGACCTTTCTTTTGCGGTACTGCTGGGTGTTGCCAGCTGCCAGCCTTTGATATTAGTAGGCAAGTAGATTAAAAATGTAAATATTTTTAAAAACTCAAGCTTCCGAAAGCTAGGAATAAAATACTGATGTCTGAGTGGAAAGAATATAAAAAGAAACCATCACAATAATTAAAGGAATCACAAAGAGAGAAAATGACAAGTCAGCTCACTTGAAACTCTAGAGTTTCTATAATTTCTGGAAACACAGGAAAGTATTAAAAATAGCCCCTTTTCTTGCACTGTGGTTGTGTGCCATCCTGTCAGAATAGATCCAAAGCTAATGGCCCAGCACTGTATGCTTTGGGCTACCAGAGCTCCATTTTCCTTGTATTAATTAATTGTAATTAATGATATAAAACAAAATGTATATGACTTAGAAGAAAAGAATTGCACTGCCAACACAAAGATATGTAGTTCGAATCCACTAGCTGCTCTGCAGGAGACAGATGGACAAGCTCCTCACATGTGATTTATTGCCTCTGAAAACCTACTTGAGGTTTGTCTATGGGTCATTTCCAACGCAACAGTACACAACAACAATATGACTGACTAAATGAAAACCAATTTTGAAAAAAGAAACAAATGTGGCATCCACCAAGAAAAATACAGATAGCCTCTTTCCACAAACATGAACGGCTCTCTTCCCTCTGTACCAGATGGAGGCAGTGTGTGTTGGTTTTACTTAACTCTGAGTATATGCTGGTTTCATATTAATATTAATACAACTTTACACCTTTCTACATTAGTGAGATACTATTAAATCATCTATACAATTAAAGGCATACCACCAGCATACAGGTGTCCATGCCTACCTACCAGTCACATGGTTAGGGATTTGAGCCCACCTAGAGGTACCAGGATATCCACTTCTGAAAGGTCACAGCCACCGCAAAGCCCTACTACACAGTTGTGCTGTGCTGCACGTGGGCTGCTGTGAGTCAGGCTCTGCTCCAAAGAAGCTGGTTGTTCTTTTAACAAAAAATTTTATTCTCAATGGGTCCCATGTCATGTAAAGAATGTAACAGATCAATGAGAAAAACCACAATGCTGTAAACACTGACCCTCTTTTATGGGAGTGAGGGCACTGTGTGAAGGCCATTTCATGCCTTGCTGCAGATAACAGTCATTTGGAATAACCTTTGAGTTATTTCAAATGGGACTATAAACATTGGATTACAAATGGACTATAAAAATGTGTGTCAACAGAACCCATCTTAGAGATAGGACGTTGAGGGGCCTTGTCTTGTGTGCTGTTCCCTGGTGAGTCAATAACAAAGTCTCCAGGGTTCCAAGCCAGGGCCAGGCATCCTCTGGAGGCTGTGGAGTGGCCACTTCATTAGCCCATCTGTTTGTTATGTGTGAAGCTGATGCCACAGGAACTGCAGGCAGGACCACCATAGGTGAGACTCAGCAGACTGTAGTATGGGAACACTAGGTGGTGTAGCTCTGGTGGTGTAACGTGTTATGTGTTGTGCTTCTAGCCAAAGGTTTTCTGAAACCAAATCTACTGGTAGCTGAGAGGAAATTGGACAATGGAGGCTAGCTGTGAGTCAGAACTGACTTGTAGACAGTGAGTTTAAGTGATTGACGTTTTGCGTTTGAGGCAGTGAGGAAGTTTAAGTGGGCAGTGAGCAGAAGAAAAGTTATTGCAGGATGCAAATATACCATTCATTGGAGATTTCTGTTGTCCCCAGAGGTCTTTGTGCATTCAGGCAAAAGGATGCTAAAGGTCAGACAAGGTGACCCATGATTGTGATCCCATGTGTCTTCATGGTTTCACAGGTAGGGCTGGGCCTAGGTTCAAGCTATTTGTGAGCCCAGTGCAAAATGAATGCTGTGGGCAGAAAAAGAGCGAGAAGATGCCTTCCATAAGGAGAACAGAACCAGTAGGTCAGGGACTTAGGGTCTGGACCAAAAGTGTGGTCTGCTTGAGATGGTAGGGAGGGTGTGTGGTGAAGTCCCCCAGGCCCAATTGGAGGAGGGGGCACTGTGGGTTCTTGGTCACTGCAATCTTTCCAGCTAGGCTGTTAGCTCTTGAGGGCAGGTACTGATTTCTGATCACTTCTGCATCCCTGGTGACTGAGAGTGCTGGCTTATATATACAGAAATAAGAAAATCACATTATTGTACAAACAAGGGAATTTAGGCAGATGGAGGCCAAGTCATGTGGTGCCCACATTCATGTTGCTGGTGATTGAAAGTGGCTTTGAACCTAGGCTTTCCTGGCTCCTGTGTCCCTGCCACTAATCATGAGGGTGTCATGAGGTTGCCTGGCTATGATCTTCACAGCAGGGGGCTCGCTAGGTTCTTCCCCACTCAGTCCCCAGTGTGATGCAGGCTGGCCCCTCTGCTTCCTGCTCTCAGTAGAAGAAAGCAAATTCCCTCAGTGACAGGGCCCAATAAGAAATGCAAACTAGGGAGTGGGGATGGGGGCGAACAGGGAGTAAAGTCTGCAACAATGAATGAATGTAAATCCAAGTTCTTTATAAACTTTAAAATCTCAATTTAAAAAAAAGTATTTTTTTCCTTTTTTTAAAAAAGGCTTGTTTTTTTTCCCCTTCCCAAATAGTTCTGCAAGCAATATTCACAGCTCAGGCAGAGTAAATTAGTTTCCTCTCTGCTGACCACATAATAGCTTCTGGAGGTCTTAAAAGCCCAGCTCAGCTCCTGCTGACTTCCCAGTTCCAGTTACATTAGCCTTCTACCTAGACAGCAGGGAGGAGAGGGCTGGAGGCAGGTGAGCCAGGCCAGGACCTGCCACTGGGAGTTCCAGTCTGTGCCTCTGTCCTTCTGTCCATCTGTCTGACAGTATGAGCAGAAGGTGGGGATGGTGTAACCAGGACCCATGTTGGTACCTACCAGCACAACTGTTAGGATTTAGAAGTGTTCACTCCCAGGGAACATCATTTCTGTCCTGCTCTGAGAAAGGGCCAAACCTTCAGTGTTTGTGAGAACTAACCTTAAAATCCTTTGTGCAGGGGCTTCCCCTCAATAAACCCCATGGTTAAATAGTATAGTGGACTGGTAATAATAATAAAACAGGGTCTAACGCATTTTAGGTACCCACCATTCAGTACAGGGGGATTCCTGACTGCAGAGGAAAATGTTCTGTAGGAAAAATGCTCTCCTTTCCAGTTCCACACCGTTTCCACTGTTTCATAAACCAAGGCCATTTCACCTCAGATGTCAGTAAAGGGAGTCAGGGAGCAGACTTATCCCAGCACTGGGAGTGACTCTGGCCTGCACTGAGCTGAAGTTTCCCTCAGATGTCAGGAAAGGGAGTCAGGGAGCAGACTTATCCCAGCACTGGGAGGAACTCTGGCCTTCCCCTTTAAAGAAGAAGTCAGTGAGGCTAGCAGCCACCAGTGACCACATGACACTTCTGGAACAGGACCTATGTGATCCCACTACTGCCCAAGAATGCCCTAACCAGATACAAACTCAGTGATTCACCACAGAAAGCCTTTGCTTTCACTGCTCACTAATCTGCTGGTTTCCCAGAGACCCCAAAGGCTGGGGTGAAGAGGGGCTCAAGGTTAGGGTCAGGATTAAGTCAAGAAACTGGGATTTTTAGTAGAGAAAAGAAAGAGAAATACAGGGCCATCATCTTCAGTCTCCTAAGGTGACAGGGTTGGAAGATAGCATTTAGATTTCTCACAGAAGGCACATTTGAGCCGAGTTAGCACTCTGAGCAGTAAGAGTTGTCCAGCCAGGGAAGAAGCACTGGGATGATGTCTTGCCTCTTTTCCTGAGAGACAGGAGGGCAGAGGCCAGCCCACCTCCTCCTTCAGGCCTAGTCGTGCATTTCATGAGAAACTGGAGGAGAACCATTGTAGAAGAGAACCATCTTTTTTCATGTGGGGTACAGCACAGGTTATATCCTAACTCCCATCTCCACAGCAGTTATGGTATTACTGGTGGCTCAATGATAGAATTCTGGACTTCTACACATGAGTGCTGGGTTTAATTCCCAGCCCATGTATCTCAAGCACAGTCACAGGCCTATCGGTGGATGCTTGTGTGTTGCTAGGATGGCTGAGCACTTTCAGTGAAGCCTTCAGACTGCAATGGATTAGGAAAAAAGGCCTGGTGATGTTTTTACAGAACTCAGCCAGTGAAAAGCTCATGAATCATGAGAGGGTGATCAACAAACCGTTATGGGGCAATGCACTTTTGCATTCTGCTCAAGGCAGGGGTAATTGACCAGCAGTCAACAGCAACAACAAACATGTATCTTAATCTCTACTTCCATGTCTCACAGTGGCTAAGACCTTTGGAGGCTGACTCTGTGGCTCAGTGGTTTGCATTTATAGGGCCTACACTAGGAAATTAGGATGACTATGGAACAGGAAGAATGCAAACGGTCATTACAAAGACAGAAGAGGAAGAAAAGACCAAAATGGATGTCAGAAGAGACTCTGAAGATTGCACTGGAGCATAGAGAAGCCA